>NW_027617218.1:0-135539 GCF_964187855.1 Myxine glutinosa | reverse complement strand
GGAAAAAACACTTTTTGCACTTGTGATAGTGTTGAAAAACCACTTTTCGCACTTGTGTTAGTGTTGAAAAACCACTTTCGCACTTGTGTTGGTGCAGGAAACCACTTTTGCACTTGTATTAATGTGGAAAAACACTTTTTGCACCTGTGATAGTGTTGAAAAACCACTTTTCACACTTGTTTAAGTGTTGAAAAACCACTTTTCGCACTTGTGTTAGTGTTGAAAAACCACTTTTCACACTTGTGTTGGTGCAGGAAACCACTTTTTCAGTTGTGTTAGTGTGGAAAAAACACTTTTTGCACTTGTGTTAGTGTTGAAAAACCACTTTTTGCACTTGTGTTAGTGTTGAAAAACTACTTTTGCACTTGTATTAGTGTGGAAAAAACACTTTTTGCACTTGTATTAGTGTGGAAAAACCACTTTTCGCACTTGTGTTAGTGTTGAAAAACCACTTTTCGCACTTGTGTTGGTGCAGAAACCACTTTTGCACTTGTATTAGTGTGGAAAAAACACTTTTTGCACTTGTGATAGTGTTGAAAAACCACTTTTCGCACTGGTGTTGGTGAAGGAAACCACTTTTTGCACTTGTGTTAGTGTTGAAAACCCACTTTTCGCACTGGTGTTGGTGAAGGAAACCACTTTTCGCACTTGTGTTAGTGTTGAAAACCCACTTTTCGCACATGTGTTAGTGTTGAAAAAACACGTTTCGCACTGGTGTTAGTGTTGAAAAACCACTTTTCGCACTTGTATTAGTGTTGAAAAACCACTTTTCGCACTTGTATTAGTGTGGAAAAAACACTTTTTGCACTTGTGATCGTGTTGAAAAACCACTTTTCGCACTTGTGTTAGTGTTGAAAAACCACTTTTCGCACTTGTGTTGGTGCAGGAAACCACTTTTGCACTTGTATTAGTGTGGAAAAAACACTTTTCGCACTTGTGTTAGTGTTGAAAAACCACTTTTCGCACTTGTGTTTGTGTTGAAAAACCACTTTTCGCACTTGTGTTGTTGCAGGGAAACCACTTTTGCACTTGTATTAGTGTGGAAAAATACTTTTTGCACTTGTGATAGTGTTGAAAAACCTCTTTTCGCACTTGTGTTAGTGTTAAAAAACCACTTTTCGCACTTGTGTTGGTGCAGGAAACCACTTTTGCACTTGTATTAGTGTGGAAAAAACACTTTTTGCACTTGTGATCATGTTGAAAAACCACTTTTCGCACTTGTGTTAGTGTTGAAAAACCACTTTTCGCACTTGTGTTGGTGCAGGAAACCACTTTTGCACTTGTATTAGTGTGGAAAAACAACTTTTCGCACTTGTGTTAGTGTTGAAAAACCACTTTTCGCACTTCTGTTAGTGTTGAAAAACCACTTTTCGCACTTGTGTTGGTGCAGGAAACCACTTTTGCACTTGTATTAGTGTGGAAAAAACACTTTTTGCTCTTGTGATAGTGTTGAAAAAACACTTTTTGCACTTGTGTTAGTGTTGAAAAACCACTTTTCGCACTTGTGTTGGTGCAGGAAACCACTTTTTCACTTGTATTAGTGTGGAAAAACCACTTTTCGCACTTGTGATAGTGTTGAAAAACCACTTTTCGCACTTGTGTTAGTGTTGAAAAACCACTTTTCGCACTTGTGTTTGTGCAGGAAACCACTTTTGCACTTGTATTAGTGTGGAAAAAACACTTTTTGCACTTGTGATAGTGTTGAAAAACCACTTTTCGCACTGGTGTTGGTGAAGGAAACCACTTTTTGCACTTGTGTTAGTGTTGAAAACCCACTTTTTGCACTGGTGTTGGTGAAGGAAACCACTTTTCGCACTTGTGTTAGTGTTGAAAACCCACTTTTCGCACATGTGTTAGTGTTGAAAACCACGTTTCGCACTGGTGTTAGTGTTGAAAAACCACTTTTCGCACTTGTATTAGTGTTGAAAAACCACTTTTCGCACTTGTATTAGTGTGGAAAAAAACACTTTTTGCACTTGTGATCGTGTTGAAAAAACCACTTTTCGCACTTGTGTTAGTGTTGAAAACCACTTTTCGCACTTGTGTTGGTGCAGGAAACCACTTTTGCACTTGTATTAGTGTGGAAAAAACACTTTTCGCACTTGTGTTAGTGTTGAAAAACCACTTTTCGCACTTGTGTTTGTGTTGAAAAACCACTTTTCGCACTTGTGTTGTTGCAGGAAACCACTTTTGCACTTGTATTAGTGTGGAAAAATACTTTTTGCACTTGTGATAGTGTTGAAAAACCTCTTTTCGCACTTGTGTTAGTGTTAAAAAACCACTTTTCGCACTTGTGTTGGTGCAGGAAACCACTTTTGCACTTGTATTAGTGTGGAAAAAACACTTTTTGCACTTGTGATCATGTTGAAAAACCACTTTTCGCACTTGTGTTAGTGTTGAAAAACCACTTTTCGCACTTGTGTTGGTGCAGGGAAACCACTTTTGCACTTGTATTAGTGTGGAAAAACAACTTTTCGCACTTGTGTTAGTGTTGAAAAACCACTTTTCGCACTTCTGTTAGTGTTGAAAAACCACTTTTCGCACTTGTGTTGGTGCAGGAAACCACTTTTGCACTTGTATTAGTGTGGAAAAAACACTTTTTGCTCTTGTGATAGTGTTGAAAAAACACTTTTTGCACTTGTGTTAGTGTTGAAAAACCACTTTTCGCACTTGTGTTGGTGCAGGAAACCACTTTTTCACTTGTATTAGTGTGGAAAAACCACTTTTCGCACTTGTGATAGTGTTGAAAAACCACTTTCGCATTTGTGTTAGTGTTGAAAAACCACTTTTCGCACTTGTGTTGGTGCAGGAAACCACTTTTGCACTTGTATTAGTGTGGAAAAAACACTTTTTTGCACTTGTGATAGTGTTGAAAAACCACTTTTCGCACTGGTGTTGGTGAAGGAAACCACTTTTTGCACTTGTGTTAGTGTTGAAAACCCACTTTTTGCACTGGTGTTGGTGAAGGAAACCACTTTTCGCACTTGTGTTAGTGTTGAAAACCCACTTTTCGCACATGTGTTAGTGTTGAAAAACCACGTTTCGCACTGGTGTTAGTGTTGAAAAACACTTTTCGCACTTGTATTAGTGTTGAAAAACCACTTTTCGCACTTGTATTAGTGTGGAAATAACACTTTTTGCACTTGTGATCGTGTTGAAAAACCACTTTTCGCACTTGTGTTAGTGTTGAAAAACCACTTTTCGCACTTGTGTTGGTGCAGGAAACCACTTTTGCACTTGTATTAGTGTGGAAAAATCACTTTTTGCACTTGTGATCGTGTTGAAAAACCACTTTCGCACTTGTGTAAGTGTTGAGAACCACTTTTCACACTTTTGTTGGTGCAGGAAACCACTTTTGCACTTGTATTAGTGTGGAAAAATCACTTTTCGCCCTTGTGTTAGTGTTGAAAAACCACTTTTCGCACTTGTGTTAGTGTTGAAAAACCACTTTTCGCACTTGTGTTGGTGTTGAAAAACCACTTTTCGCACTTGTGTTAGTGAAGGAAACCACTTTTCGCACTTGTGTTAGTGTTGAAAAACCACTTTTCGCACTGGTGTTGGTGAAGGAAACCACTTTCGCACTTGTGTTAGTGTTGAAAACCCACTTTTCGCACTTGTTTTAGTGAAGGAAACCACTTTTGCACTTGTATTAGTGTGGAAAAACCACTTTTCGCACTTGTGTTAGTGTTGAAAAACCACTTTTCGCACTTGTGTTGGTGCAGGAAACCACTTTTGCACTTGTATTAGTGTGGAAAAAACACTTTTTGCACTTGTGATAGTGTTGAAAAACGACTTTTCGCACTTGCTTTAGTGTTGAAAAACCACTTTTCGCACTCGTGTTGGTGCAGGAAACCACTTTTGCACTTGTATTAGTGTGAAAAAAACACTTTTTGCACTTGTGATAGTGTTGAAAAACCACTTTTTGCACTTGTGATAGTGTTGAAAAACAACTTTTTCGCACTTGTGTTAGTGTTGAAAAACCACTTTTCGCACTTGTGTTGGTGCAGGAAACCACTTTCGCACTTGTGTTAGTGTTGAAAAACCACTTTTCGCACTTGTGTTAGTGAAGGAAACCACTTTTCGCACTTGTGTTGGTGCAGCAAACCACTTTTGCACTTGTATTAGTGTGGAAAAACCACTTTTCGCACTTGTGCTAGTGTTGAAAAACCACTTTTCGCACTTGTGTTAGTGTTGAAAAACCGCTTTTCGCACTTGTGTTAGTGAAGGAAACCACTTTTTGCACTTGTGTTAGTGTTGAAAAACCACTTTTCGCACTGGTGTTGGTGAAGGAAACCACTTTTCGCACTTGTGTTAGTGTTGAAAACCCACTTTTCGCACTTATATTAGTGAAGGAAACCACTTTTCGCATTTGTGTTGGTGCAGGAAACCACTTTTGCACTTGTATTAGTGTGGAAAAAAACACTTTTTGCACTTGTGATAGTGTTGAAAAACCACTTTTCGCACTTGTGTTAGTGTTGAAAAACCACTTTTCGCACTTGTGTTGGTGCAGGAAACCACTTTTGCACTTGTATTAGTGTGGAAAAACACTTTTTGCACCTGTGATAGTGTTGAAAAACCACTTTTCACACTTGTTTAAGTGTTGAAAAACCACTTTTCGCACTTGTGTTAGTGTTGAAAAACCACTTTTCACACTTGTGTTGGTGCAGGAAACCACTTTTTCAGTTGTGTTAGTGTGGAAAAAACACTTTTTGCACTTGTGTTAGTGTTGAAAAACCACTTTTTGCACTTGTGTTAGTGTTGAAAAACTACTTTTGCACTTGTATTAGTGTGGAAAAAACACTTTTTGCACTTGTATTAGTGTGGAAAAACCACTTTTCGCACTTGTGTTAGTGTTGAAAAACCACTTTTCGCACTTGTGTTGGTGCAGGAAACCACTTTTGCACTTGTATTAGTGTGGAAAAAACACTTTTTGCACTTGTGATAGTGTTGAAAAACCACTTTTCGCACTGGTGTTGGTGAAGGAAACCACTTTTTGCACTTGTGTTAGTGTTGAAAACCCACTTTTCGCACTGGTGTTGGTGAAGGAAACCACTTTTCGCACTTGTGTTAGTGTTGAAAACCCACTTTTCGCACATGTGTTAGTGTTGAAAAAACACGTTTCGCACTGGTGTTAGTGTTGAAAAACCACTTTTCGCACTTGTATTAGTGTTGAAAAACCACTTTTCGCACTTGTATTAGTGTGGAAAAAACACTTTTTGCACTTGTGATCGTGTTGAAAACCACTTTTCGCACTTGTGTTAGTGTTGAAAAACCACTTTTCGCACTTGTGTTGGTGCAGGAAACCACTTTTGCACTTGTATTAGTGTGGAAAAAACACTTTTCGCACTTGTGTTAGTGTTGAAAAACCACTTTTCGCACTTGTGTTAGTGTTGAAAACCCACTTTTCGCACTTGTTTTAGTGAAGGAAACCACTTTTGCACTTGTATTAGTGTGGAAAAACCACTTTTCGCACTTGTGTTAGTGTTGAAAAACCACTTTTCGCACTTGTGTTGGTGCAGGAAACCACTTTTGCACTTGTATTAGTGTGGAAAAAACACTTTTGCACTTGTGATAGTGTTGAAAAACGACTTTTCGCACTTGCTTTAGTGTTGAAAAACCACTTTTCGCACTCGTGTTGGTGCAGGAAACCACTTTTGCACTTGTATTAGTGTGAAAAAAACACTTTTTGCACTTGTGATAGTGTTGAAAAACCACTTTTTGCACTTGTGATAGTGTTGAAAAACAACTTTTCGCACTTGTGTTAGTGTTGAAAACCACTTTTCGCACTTGTGTTGGTGCAGGAAACCACTTTCGCACTTGTGTTAGTGTTGAAAAACCACTTTTCGCACTTGTGTTAGTGAAGGAAACCACTTTTCGCACTTGTGTTGGTGCAGCAAACCACTTTTGCACTTGTATTAGTGTGGAAAAACCACTTTTCGCACTTGTGCTAGTGGTTGAAAAACCACTTTTCGCACTTGTGTTAGTGTTGAAAAACCGCTTTTCGCACTTGTGTTAGTGAAGGAAACCACTTTTTGCACTTGTGTTAGTGTTGAAAAACCACTTTTCGCACTGGTGTTGGTGAAGGAAACCACTTTTCGCACTTGTGTTAGTGTTGAAAACCCACTTTTCGCACTTATATTAGTGAAGGAAACCACTTTTCGCATTTGTGTTGGTGCAGGAAACCACTTTTGCACTTGTATTAGTGTGGAAAAAACACTTTTTGCACTTGTGATAGTGTTGAAAAACCACTTTTCGCACTTGTGTTAGTGTTGAAAAACCACTTTTCGCACTTGTGTTGGTGCAGGAAACCACTTTTGCACTTGTATTAGTGTGGAAAAACACTTTTTGCACCTGTGATAGTGTTGAAAAACCACTTTTCACACTTGTTTAAGTGTTGAAAAACCACTTTTCGCACTTGTGTTAGTGTTGAAAAACCACTTTTCACACTTGTGTTGGTGCAGGAAACCACTTTTTCAGTTGTGTTAGTGTGGAAAAAACACTTTTTGCACTTGTGTTAGTGTTGAAAAACCACTTTTTGCACTTGTGTTAGTGTTGAAAAACTACTTTTGCACTTGTATTAGTGTGGAAAAAACACTTTTTGCACTTGTATTAGTGTGGAAAAACCACTTTTCGCACTTGTGTTAGTGTTGAAAAACCACTTTTCGCACTTGTGTTGGTGCAGGAAACCACTTTTGCACTTGTATTAGTGTGGAAAAAACACTTTTTGCACTTGTGATAGTGTTGAAAAACCACTTTTCGCACTGGTGTTGGTGAAGGAAACCACTTTTTGCACTTGTGTTTAGTGTTGAAAACCCACTTTTCGCACTGGTGTTGGTGAGGAAACCACTTTTCGCACTTGTGTTAGTGTTGAAAACCCACTTTTCGCACATGTGTTAGTGTTGAAAAAACACGTTTCGCACTGGTGTTAGTGTTGAAAAACCACTTTTCGCACTTGTATTAGTGTTGAAAAACCACTTTTCGCACTTGTATTAGTGTGGAAAAAACACTTTTTGCACTTGTGATCGTGTTGAAAAACCACTTTTCGCACTTGTGTTAGTGTTGAAAAACCACTTTTCGCACTTGTGTTGGTGCAGGAAACCACTTTTGCACTTGTATTAGTGTGGAAAAAACACTTTTCGCACTTGTGTTAGTGTTGAAAAACCACTTTTCGCACTTGTGTTTGTGTTGAAAAACCACTTTTCGCACTTGTGTTGTTGCAGGAAACCACTTTTGCACTTGTATTAGTGTGGAAAAATACTTTTTGCACTTGTGATAGTGTTGAAAACCTCTTTTCGCACTTGTGTTAGTGTTAAAAAACCACTTTTCGCACTTGTGTTGGTGCAGGAAACCACTTTTGCACTTGTATTAGTGTGAAAAAAACACTTTTTGCACTTGTGATCATGTTGAAAAACCACTTTTCACACTTGTGTTAGTGTTGAAAAACCACTTTTCGCACTTGTGTTGGTGCAGGAAACCACTTTTGCACTTGTATTAGTGTGGAAAAACAACTTTTCGCACTTGTGTTAGTGTTGAAAAACCACTTTTCGCACTTCTGTTAGTGTTGAAAAACCACTTTTCGCACTTGTGTTGGTGCAGGAAACACTTTTGCACTTGTATTAGTGTGGAAAAAACACTTTTTGCTCTTGTGATAGTGTTGAAAAAACACTTTTTGCACTTGTGTTAGTGTTGAAAAACCACTTTTCGCACTTGTGTTGGTGCAGGAAACCACTTTTTCACTTGTATTAGTGTGGAAAAACCACTTTTCGCACTTGTGATAGTGTTGAAAAACCACTTTTCGCACTTGTGTTAGTGTTGAAAAACCACTTTTCGCACTTGTGTTGGTGCAGGAAACCACTTTTGCACTTGTATTAGTGTGGAAAAAACACTTTTTTGCACTTGTGTTAGTGTTGAAAAACCACTTTTTGCACTTGTGTTAGTGTTGAAAAACCACGTTTCGCACTTGTGTTGGTGCAGGAAACCACTTTTGCACTTGTATTAGTGTGGAAAAACCACTTTTCGCACTTGTGATAGTGTTGAAAAACCACTTTTCGCACTTGTGTTAGTGTTGAAAAACCACTTTTCGCACTTGTGTTGGTGCAGGAAACCACTTTTTCACTTGTATTAGTGTGGAAAAACCACTTTTCGCACTTGTGTTAGTGTTGAAAAACCACTTTTCGCACTTGTGTTAGTGTTGAAAAACCACTTTTCGCACTTGTGTTGGTGCAGGAAACCACTTTTGCACTTGTATTAGTGTGGAAAAAACACTTTTTGCACTTGTGTTAGTGTTGAAAAACCACTTTTCGCACTTGTGTTAGTGTTGAAAAACTACTTTTGCACTTGTATTAGTGTGGAAAACAGCACTTTTTGCACTTGTATTAGTGTGGAAAAACCACTTTTCGCACTTGTGTTAGTGTTGAAAAACCACTTTTCGCACTTGTGTTGGTGCAGGAAACCACTTTTGCACTTGTATTAGTGTGGAAAAAACACTTTTTGCACTTGTGATAGTGTTGAAAAACCACTTTTCGCACTTGTGTTAGTGTTGAAAAACCACTTTTCGCACTGGTGTTGGTGAAGGAAACCACTTTTCGCACTTGTGTTAGTGTTGAAAAACCACTTTTCGCTCTGGTGTTGGTGAAGGAAACCACTTTTCGCACTTGTGTTAGTGTTGAAAAACCACTTTTCGCACTTGTGTTAGTGTTGAAAAACCACTTTTCGCATTTGTATTAGTGTGGAAAAAACACTTTTTGCACTTGTGATAGTGTTGAAAAAACACTTTTCGCAACTTGTGTTAGTGTTGAAAACCCACTTTTCGCACTTGTGTTAGTGTTGAAAAACCACTTTTCGCACTTGTGTTAGTGTTGAAAAACCACTTTTCGCACTTGTGTTGGTGCAGGAAACCACTTTTGCACTTGTATTAGTGTGGAAAAAACACTTTTTGCACCTGTGATAGTGTTGAAAAACCACTTTTCGCACTTGTGTTAGTGTTGAAAAACCACTTTTCGCACTTTTGTTAATGTTGAAAAACCACTTTTCGCACTTGTGTTGGTGCAGGAAACCACTTTTGCACTTGTATTAGTGTGGAAAAAACACTTTTCGCACTTGTGTTAGTGTTGAAAAACTACTTTTCGCACTTGTGTTTGTGTTGAAAAACCACTTTTCGCACTTGTGTTGGTGCAGGAAACCACTTTTGCACTTGTGTTGGTGCAGGAAACCACTTTTGCACTTGTATTAGTGTGGAAAAAACACTTTTTGCACTTGTGATCGTGTTGAAAAACCACTTTTCGCACTTGTGTTGGTGCAGGAAACCACTTTTGCACTTGTATTAGTGTGGAAAAAACAACTTTTTGCACTTGTGATCGTGTTGAAAAACCACTTTTCGCACTTGTGTTGGTGCAGGAAACCACTTTTGCACTTGTATTAGTGTGAAAAAAACACTTTTTGCACTTGTGATAGTGTTGAAAAACCACTTTTTGCACTTGTGATAGTGTTGAAAAACCACTTTTCGCACTTGTGTTAGTGTTGAAAAACCACTTTTCCCACTTGTGTTGGTGCAGGAAACCACTTTTGCACTTGTATTAGTGTGGAAAAAAACACTTTTTGCACTTGTGATAGTGTTGAAAAAACCACTTTTTGCACTTGTGATAGTGTTGAAAAACCACTTTTCGCACTTGTGTTAGTGTTGAGAAACCACTTTTCGCACTTTTGTTGGTGCAGGAAACCACTTTTGCACTTGTATTAGTGTGGAAAAATCACTTTTCGCACTTGTGTTAGTGTTGAAAAACCACTTTTCGCACTTGTGTTAGTGTTGAAAAACCACTTTTCGCACTTGTGTTGGTGTTGAAAAACCACTTTTCGCACTTGTGTTAGTGAAGGAAACCACATTTCGCACTTGTGTTAGTGTTGAAAAACCACTTTTCGCACTGGTGTTGGTGAAGGAAACCACTTTTCGCACTTGTGTTAGTGTTGAAAACCCACTTTTCGCACTTGTGTTAGTGAAGGAAACCACTTTTGCACTTGTATTAGTGTGGAAAAACCACTTTTCGCACTTGTTTTAGTGTTGAAAAACCACTTTTCGCACTTGTGTTAGTGAAGGAAACCACTTTTCGCACTTGTTTTAGTGTTGAAAAACCACTTTTCGCACTCGTGTTGGTGCAGGAAACCACTTTTGCACTTGTATTAGTGTGAAAAAAACACTTTTTGCACTTGTGATAGTGTTGAAAAACCACTTTTTGCACTTGTGATAGTGTTGAAAAACAACTTTTCGCACTTGTGTTAGTGTTGAAAAACCACTTTTCGCACTTGTGTTGGTGCAGGAAACCACTTTCGCACTTGTGTTAGTGTTGAAAAACCACTTTTCGCACTTGTGTTAGTGAAGGAAACCACTTTTCGCACTTGTGTTGGTGCAGCAAACCACTTTTGCACTTGTATTAGTGTGGAAAAACCACTTTTTGCACTTGTGTTAGTGTTGAAAAACTACTTTTGCACTTGTATTAGTGTGGAAAAAACACTTTTTGCACTTGTATTAGTGTGGAAAAACCACTTTTCGCACTTGTGTTAGTGTTGAAAAACCACTTTTCGCACTTGTGTTGGTGCAGGAAACCACTTTTGCACTTGTATTAGTGTGGAAAAAACACTTTTTGCACTTGTGATAGTGTTGAAAAACCACTTTTCGCACTGGTGTTGGTGAAGGAAACCACTTTTTGCACTTGTGTTAGTGTTGAAAACCCACTTTTCGCACTGGTGTTGGTGAAGGAAACCACTTTTCGCACTTGTGTTAGTGTTGAAAACCCACTTTTCGCACATGTGTTAGTGTTGAAAAAACACGTTTCGCACTGGTGTTAGTGTTGAAAAACCACTTTTCGCACTTGTATTAGTGTTGAAAAACCACTTTTCGCACTTGTGTTAGTGTGGAAACAACACTTTTTGCACTTGTGATCGTGTTGAAAAACCACTTTTCGCACTTGTGTTAGTGTTGAAAAACCACTTTTCGCACTTGTGTTGGTGCAGGAAACCACTTTTGCACTTGTATTAGTGTGGAAAAAACACTTTTCGCACTTGTGTTAGTGTTGAAAAACCACTTTTCGCACTAGTGTTTGTGTTGAAAAACCACTTTTCGCACTTGTGTTGGTGCAGGAAACCACTTTTGCACTTGTATTAGTGTGGAAAAATACTTTTTGCACTTGTGATAGTGTTGAAAAACCTCTTTTCGCACTTGTGTTAGTGTTAAAAAACCACTTTTCGCACTTGTGTTGGTGCAGGAAACCACTTTTGCACTTGTATTAGTGTGGAAAAAAACACTTTTTGCACTTGTGATCATGTTGAAAAACCACTTTTCGCACTTGTGTTAGTGTTGAAAAACCACTTTTCGCACTTGTGTTGGTGCAGGAAACCACTTTTGCACTTGTATTAGTGTGGAAAAACAACTTTTCGCACTTGTGTTAGTGTTGAAAAACCACTTTTCGCACTTCTGTTAGTGTTGAAAAACCACTTTTCGCACTTGTGTTGGTGCAGGAAACCACTTTTGCACTTGTATTAGTGTGGAAAAAACACTTTTTGCTCTTGTGATAGTGTTGAAAAAACACTTTTTGCACTTGTGTTAGTGTTGAAAAACCACTTTTCGCACTTGTGTTGGTGCAGGAAACCACTTTTTCACTTGTATTAGTGTGGAAAAACCACTTTTCGCACTTGTGATAGTGTTGAAAAACCACTTTTCGCACTTGTGTTAGTGTTGAAAAACCACTTTTCGCACTTGTGTTGGTGCAGGAAACCACTTTTGCACTTGTATTAGTGTGGAAAAAACACTTTTTGCACTTGTGTTAGTGTTGAAAAACCACTTTTTGCACTTGTGTTAGTGTTGAAAAACCACGTTTCGCACTTGTGTTGGTGCAGGAAACCACTTTTGCACTTGTATTAGTGTGGAAAAACCACTTTTCGCACTTGTGATAGTGTTGAAAAACCACTTTTCGCACTTGTGTTAGTGTTGAAAAACCACTTTTCGCACTTGTGTTGGTGCAGGAAACCACTTTTTCACTTGTATTAGTGTGGAAAAACCACTTTTCGCACTTGTGTTAGTGTTGAAAAACCACTTTTCGCACTTGTGTTAGTGTTGAAAAACCACTTTTCGCACTTGTGTTGGTGCAGGAAACCACTTTTGCACTTGTATTAGTGTGGAAAAAACACTTTTTGCACTTGTGTTAGTGTTGAAAAACCACTTTTCGCACTTGTGTTAGTGTTGAAAAACTACTTTTGCACTTGTATTAGTGTGGAAAACACACTTTTTGCACTTGTATTAGTGTGGAAAAACCACTTTTCGCACTTGTGTTAGTGTTGAAAAACCACTTTTCGCACTTGTGTTGGTGCAGGAAACCACTTTTGCACCACTTGTATTAGTGTGGAAAAAACACTTTTTGCACTTGTGATAGTGTTGAAAAACCACTTTTCGCACTTGTGTTAGTGTTGAAAAACCACTTTTCGCACTGGTGTTGGTGAAGGAAACCACTTTTCGCACTTGTGTTAGTGTTGAAAAACCACTTTTCGCTCTGGTGTTGGTGAAGGAAACCACTTTTCGCACTTGTGTTAGTGTTGAAAAACCACTTTTCGCACTTGTGTTAGTGTTGAAAAACCACTTTTCGCATTTGTATTAGTGTGGAAAAAACACTTTTTGCACTTGTGATAGTGTTGAAAAAACACTTTTCGCACTTGTGTTAGTGTTGAAAACCCACTTTTCGCACTTGTGTTAGTGTTGAAAAACCACTTTTCGCACTTGTGTTAGTGTTGAAAAACCACTTTTCGCACTTGTGTTGGTGCAGGAAACCACTTTTGCACTTGTATTAGTGTGGAAAAAACACTTTTTGCACCTGTGATAGTGTTGAAAAACCACTTTTCGCACTTGTGTTAGTGTTGAAAAACCACTTTTCGCACTTGTGTTAATGTTGAAAAACCACTTTTCGCACTTGTGTTGGTGCAGGAAACCACTTTTGCACTTGTATTAGTGTGGAAAAAACACTTTTCGCACTTGTGTTAGTGTTGAAAAACTACTTTTCGCACTTGTGTTTGTGTTGAAAAACCACTTTTCGCACTTGTGTTGGTGCAGGAAACCACTTTTGCACTTGTGTTGGTGCAGGAAACCACTTTTGCACTTGTATTAGTGTGGAAAAAACACTTTTTGCACTTGTGATCGTGTTGAAAAAACCACTTTTCGCACTTGTGTTGGTGCAGGAAACCACTTTTGCACTTGTATTAGTGTGGAAAAAACACATTTTGCACTTGTGATCGTGTTGAAAAACCACTTTTCGCACTTGTGTTGGTGCAGGAAACCACTTTTGCACTTGTATTAGTGTGAAAAAAACACTTTTTGCACTTGTGATAGTGTTGAAAAACCACTTTTTGCACTTGTGATAGTGTTGAAAAACCACTTTTCGCACTTGTGTTAGTGTTGAAAAACCACTTTTCCCACTTGTGTTGGTGCAGGAAACCACTTTTGCACTTGTATTAGTGTGGAAAAAACACTTTTTGCACTTGTGATAGTGTTGAAAAACCACTTTTTGCACTTGTGATAGTGTTGAAAAACCACTTTTCGCACTTGTGTTAGTGTTGAGAAACCACTTTTCGCACTTTTGTTGGTGCAGGAAACCACTTTTGCACTTGTATTAGTGTGGAAAAATCACTTTTCGCACTTGTGTTAGTGTTGAAAAACCACTTTTCGCACTTGTGTTAGTGTTGAAAAACCACTTTTCGCACTTGTGTTGGTGTTGAAAAACCACTTTTCGCACTTGTGTTAGTGAAGGAAACCACATTTCGCACTTGTGTTAGTGTTGAAAAACCACTTTTCACACTGGTGTTGGTGAAGGAAACCACTTTTCGCACTTGTGTTAGTGTTGAAAACCCACTTTTCGCACTTGTGTTAGTGAAGGAAACCACTTTTGCACTTGTATTAGTGTGGAAAAACCACTTTTCGCACTTGTTTTAGTGTTGAAAAACCACTTTTCGCACTTGTGTTAGTGAAGGAAACCACATTTCGCACTTGTGTTAGTGTTGAAAAACCACTTTTCGCACTGGTGTTGGTGAAGGAAACCACTTTTCGCACTTGTGTTAGTGTTGAAAACCCACTTTTCGCACTTGTGTTAGTGAAGGAAACCACTTTTGCACTTGTATTAGTGTGGAAAAACCACTTTTCGCACTTGTTTTAGTGTTGAAAAACCACTTTTCGCACTTGTGTTAGTGAAGGAAACCACTTTTCGCACTTGTTTTAGTGTTGAAAAACCACTTTTCGCACTCGTGTTGGTGCAGGAAACCACTTTTGCACTTGTATTAGTGTGAAAAAAACACTTTTTGCACTTGTGATAGTGTTGAAAAACCACTTTTTGCACTTGTGATAGTGTTGAAAAACAACTTTTCGCACTTGTGTTAGTGTTGAAAAACCACTTTTCGCACTTGTGTTGGTGCAGGAAACCACTTTCGCACTTGTGTTAGTGTTGAAAAACCACTTTTCGCACTTGTGTTAGTGAAGGAAACCACTTTTCGCACTTGTGTTGGTGCAGGAAACCACTTTTGCACTTGTATTAGTGTGAAAAAAACACTTTTTGCACTTGTGATAGTGTTGAAAAACCACTTTTTGCACTTGTGATAGTGTTGAAAAAACACTTTTCGCACTTGTGTTAGTGTTGAAAAACCACTTTTCCCACTTGTGTTGGTGCAGGAAACCACTTTTGCACTTGTATTAGTGTGGAAAAAACACTTTTTGCACTTGTGATAGTGTTGAAAAACCACTTTTTGCACTTGTGATAGTGTTGAAAAACCACTTTTCGCACTTGTGTTAGTGTTGAGAAACCACTTTTCGCACTTTTGTTGGTGCAGGAAACCACTTTTGCACTTGTATTAGTGTGGAAAAATCACTTTTCGCACTTGTGTTAGTGTTGAAAAACCACTTTTCGCACTTGTGTTAGTGTTGAAAAACCACTTTTCGCACTTGTGTTGGTGTTGAAAAACCACTTTTCGCACTTGTGTTAGTGAAGGAAACCACATTTCGCACTTGTGTTAGTGTTGAAAAACCACTTTTCACACTGGTGTTGGTGAAGGAAACCACTTTTCGCACTTGTGTTAGTGTTGAAAACCCACTTTTCGCACTTGTGTTAGTGAAGGAAACCACTTTTGCACTTGTATTAGTGTGGAAAAACCACTTTTCGCACTTGTTTTAGTGTTGAAAAACCACTTTTCGCACTTGTGTTAGTGAAGGAAACCACATTTCGCACTTGTGTTAGTGTTGAAAAACCACTTTTCGCACTGGTGTTGGTGAAGGAAACCACTTTTCGCACTTGTGTTAGTGTTGAAAACCCACTTTTCGCACTTGTGTTAGTGAAGGAAACCACTTTTGCACTTGTATTAGTGTGGAAAAACCACTTTTCGCACTTGTTTTAGTGTTGAAAAACCACTTTTCGCACTTGTGTTAGTGAAGGAAACCACTTTTCGCACTTGTTTTAGTGTTGAAAAACCACTTTTCGCACTCGTGTTGGTGCAGGAAACCACTTTTGCACTTGTATTAGTGTGAAAAAAACACTTTTTGCACTTGTGATAGTGTTGAAAAACCACTTTTTGCACTTGTGATAGTGTTGAAAAACAACTTTTCGCACTTGTGTTAGTGTTGAAAAACCACTTTTCGCACTTGTGTTGGTGCAGGAAACCACTTTCGCACTTGTGTTAGTGTTGAAAAACCACTTTTCGCACTTGTGTTAGTGAAGGAAACCACTTTTCGCACTTGTGTTGGTGCAGCAAACCACTTTTGCACTTGTATTAGTGTGGAAAAACCACTTTTTGCACTTGTGTTAGTGTTGAAAAACTACTTTTGCACTTGTATTAGTGTGGAAAAAACACTTTTTGCACTTGTATTAGTGTGGAAAAACCACTTTTCGCACTTGTGTTAGTGTTGAAAAACCACTTTTCGCACTTGTGTTGGTGCAGGAAACCACTTTTGCACTTGTATTAGTGTGGAAAAAACACTTTTTGCACTTGTGATAGTGTTGAAAAACCACTTTTCGCACTGGTGTTGGTGAAGGAAACCACTTTTTGCACTTGTGTTAGTGTTGAAAACCCACTTTTCGCACTGGTGTTGGTGAAGGAAACCACTTTTCGCACTTGTGTTAGTGTTGAAAACCCACTTTTCGCACATGTGTTAGTGTTGAAAAAACACGTTTCGCACTGGTGTTAGTGTTGAAAAACCACTTTTCGCACTTGTATTAGTGTTGAAAAACCACTTTTCGCACTTGTGTTAGTGTGGAAACAACACTTTTTGCACTTGTGATCGTGTTGAAAAACCACTTTTCGCACTTGTGTTAGTGTTGAAAAACCACTTTTCGCACTTGTGTTGGTGCAGGAAACCACTTTTGCACTTGTATTAGTGTGGAAAAAACACTTTTCGCACTTGTGTTAGTGTTGAAAAACCACTTTTCGCACTAGTGTTTGTGTTGAAAAACCACTTTTCGCACTTGTGTTGGTGCAGGAAACCACTTTTGCACTTGTATTAGTGTGGAAAAATACTTTTTGCACTTGTGATAGTGTTGAAAAACCTCTTTTCGCACTTGTGTTAGTGTTAAAAAACCACTTTTCGCACTTGTGTTGGTGCAGGAAACCACTTTTGCACTTGTATTAGTGTGGAAAAAACACTTTTTGCACTTGTGATCATGTTGAAAAACCACTTTTCGCACTTGTGTTAGTGTTGAAAAACCACTTTTCGCACTTGTGTTGGTGCAGGAAACCACTTTTGCACTTGTATTAGTGTGGAAAAACAACTTTTCGCACTTGTGTTAGTGTTGAAAAACCACTTTTCGCACTTCTGTTAGTGTTGAAAAACCACTTTTCGCACTTGTGTTGGTGCAGGAAACCACTTTTGCACTTGTATTAGTGTGGAAAAAACACTTTTTGCTCTTGTGATAGTGTTGAAAAAACACTTTTTGCACTTGTGTTAGTGTTGAAAAACCACTTTTCGCACTTGTGTTGGTGCAGGAAACCACTTTTTCACTTGTATTAGTGTGGAAAAACCACTTTTCGCACTTGTGATAGTGTTGAAAAACCACTTTTCGCACTTGTGTTAGTGTTGAAAAACCACTTTTCGCACTTGTGTTGGTGCAGGAAACCACTTTTGCACTTGTATTAGTGTGGAAAAAACACTTTTTGCACTTGTGTTAGTGTTGAAAAACCACTTTTTGCACTTGTGTTAGTGTTGAAAAACCACGTTTCGCACTTGTGTTGGTGCAGGAAACCACTTTTGCACTTGTATTAGTGTGGAAAAACCACTTTTCGCACTTGTGATAGTGTTGAAAAACCACTTTTCGCACTTGTGTTAGTGTTGAAAAACCACTTTTCGCACTGGTGTTGGTGAAGGAAACCACTTTTCGCACTTGTGTTAGTGTTGAAAAACCACTTTTCGCTCTGGTGTTGGTGAAGGAAACCACTTTTCGCACTTGTGTTAGTGTTGAAAAACCACTTTTCGCACTTGTGTTAGTGTTGAAAAACCACTTTTCGCATTTGTATTAGTGTGGAAAAAACACTTTTTGCACTTGTGATAGTGTTGAAAAAACACTTTTCGCACTTGTGTTAGTGTTGAAAACCCACTTTTCGCACTTGTGTTAGTGTTGAAAAACCACTTTTCGCACTTGTGTTAATGTTGAAAAACCACTTTTCGCACTTGTGTTGGTGCAGGAAACCACTTTTGCACTTGTATTAGTGTGGAAAAAACACTTTTCGCACTTGTGTTAGTGTTGAAAAACTACTTTTCGCACTTGTGTTTGTGTTGAAAAACCACTTTTCGCACTTGTGTTGGTGCAGGAAACCACTTTTGCACTTGTGTTGGTGCATGAAACCACTTTTGCACTTGTATTAGTGTGGAAAAAACACTTTTTGCACTTGTGATCGTGTTGAAAAACCACTTTTCGCACTTGTGTTGGTGCAGGAAACCACTTTTGCACTTGTATTAGTGTGGAAAAAACACATTTTGCACTTGTGATCGTGTTGAAAAACCACTTTTCGCACTTGTGTTGGTGCAGGAAACCACTTTTGCACTTGTATTAGTGTGAAAAAAACACTTTTTGCACTTGTGATAGTGTTGAAAAACCACTTTTTGCACTTGTGATAGTGTTGAAAAACCACTTTTCGCACTTGTGTTAGTGTTGAAAAACCACTTTTCCCACTTGTGTTGGTGCAGGAAACCACTTTTGCACTTGTATTAGTGTGGAAAAAACACTTTTTGCACTTGTGATAGTGTTGAAAAACCACTTTTCGCACTTTTGTTGGTGCAGGAAACCACTTTTGCACTTGTATTAGTGTGGAAAAATCACTTTTCGCACTTGTGTTAGTGTTAAAAAACCACTTTTCGCACTTGTGTTGGTGCAGGAAACCACTTTTGCACTTGTATTAGTGTGGAAAAAACACTTTTTGCACTTGTGATCATGTTGAAAAACCACTTTTCGCACTTGTGTTAGTGTTGAAAAACCACTTTTCGCACTTGTGTTGGTGCAGGAAACCACTTTTGCACTTGTATTAGTGTGGAAAAACAACTTTTCGCACTTGTGTTAGTGTTGAAAAACCACTTTTCGCACTTCTGTTAGTGTTGAAAAACCACTTTTCGCACTGGTGTTGGTGAAGGAAACCACTTTTCGCACTTGTGTTAGTGTTGAAAAACCACTTTTCGCTCTGGTGTTGGTGAAGGAAACCACTTTTCGCACTTGTGTTAGTGTTGAAAAACCACTTTTCGCACTTGTGTTAGTGTTGAAAAACCACTTTTCGCATTTGTATTAGTGTGGAAAAAACACTTTTTGCACTTGTGATAGTGTTGAAAAAACACTTTTCGCACTTGTGTTAGTGTTGAAAACCCACTTTTCGCACTTGTGTTAGTGTTGAAAAACCACTTTTCGCACTTGTGTTAGTGTTGAAAAACCACTTTTCGCACTTGTGTTGGTGCAGGAAACCACTTTTGCACTTGTATTAGTGTGGAAAAAACACTTTTTGCACCTGTGATAGTGTTGAAAAACCACTTTTCGCACTTGTGTTAGTGTTGAAAAACCACTTTTCGCACTTGTGTTAATGTTGAAAAACCACTTTTCGCACTTGTGTTGGTGCAGGAAACCACTTTTGCACTTGTATTAGTGTGGAAAAAACACTTTTCGCACTTGTGTTAGTGTTGAAAAACTACTTTTCGCACTTGTGTTTGTGTTGAAAAACCACTTTTCGCACTTGTGTTGGTGCAGGAAACCACTTTTGCACTTGTGTTGGTGCAGGAAACCACTTTTGCACTTGTATTAGTGTGGAAAAAACACTTTTTGCGCTTGTGATCGTGTTGAAAAACCACTTTTCGCACTTGTGTTGGTGCAGGAAACCACTTTTGCACTTGTATTAGTGTGGAAAAAACACATTTTGCACTTGTGATCGTGTTGAAAAACCACTTTTCGCACTTGTGTTGGTGCAGGAAACCACTTTTGCACTTGTATTAGTGTGAAAAAAACACTTTTTGCACTTGTGATAGTGTTGAAAAACCACTTTTTGCACTTGTGATAGTGTTGAAAAACCACTTTTCGCACTTGTGTTAGTGTTGAAAAACCACTTTTCCCACTTGTGTTGGTGCAGGAAACCACTTTTGCACTTGTATTAGTGTGGAAAAAACACTTTTTGCACTTGTGATAGTGTTGAAAAACCACTTTTTGCACTTGTGATAGTGTTGAAAAACCACTTTTCGCACTTGTGTTAGTGTTGAGAAACCACTTTTCGCACTTTTGTTGGTGCAGGAAACCACTTTTGCACTTGTATTAGTGTGGAAAAATCACTTTTCGCACTTGTGTTAGTGTTGAAAAACCACTTTTCGCACTTGTGTTAGTGTTGAAAAACCACTTTTCGCACTTGTGTTGGTGTTGAAAAACCACTTTTCGCACTTGTGTTAGTGAAGGAAACCACATTTCGCACTTGTGTTAGTGTTGAAAAACCACTTTTCGCACTGGTGTTGGTGAAGGAAACCACTTTTCGCACTTGTGTTAGTGTTGAAAACCCACTTTTCGCACTTGTGTTAGTGAAGGAAACCACTTTTGCACTTGTATTAGTGTGGAAAAACCACTTTTCGCACTTGTTTTAGTGTTGAAAAACCACTTTTCGCACTTGTGTTAGTGAAGGAAACCACTTTTCGCACTTGTTTTAGTGTTGAAAAACCACTTTTCGCACTCGTGTTGGTGCAGGAAACCACTTTTGCACTTGTATTAGTGTGAAAAAAACACTTTTTGCACTTGTGATAGTGTTGAAAAACCACTTTTTGCACTTGTGATAGTGTTGAAAAACAACTTTTCGCACTTGTGTTAGTGTTGAAAAACCACTTTTCGCACTTGTGTTGGTGCAGGAAACCACTTTCGCACTTGTGTTAGTGTTGAAAAACCACTTTTCGCACTTGTGTTAGTGAAGGAAACCACTTTTCGCACTTGTGTTGGTGCAGCAAACCACTTTTGCACTTGTATTAGTGTGGAAAAACCACTTTTCGCACTTGTGCTGGTGTCGAAAAACCACTTTTCGCACTTGTGTTAGTGTTGAAAAACCGCTTTTCGCACTTGTGTTAGTGAAGGAAACCACTTTTTGCACTTGTGTTAGTGTTGAAAAACCACTTTTCGCACTGGTGTTGGTGAAGGAAACCACTTTTCGCACTTGTGTTAGTGTTGAAAACCCACTTTTCGCACTTGTATTAGTGAAGGAAACCACTTTTCGCATTTGTGTTGGTGCAGGAAACCACTTTTGCACTTGTATTAGTGTGGAAAAAACACTTTTTGCACTTGTGATAGTGTTGAAAAACCACTTTTCGCACTTGTGTTAGTGTTGAAAAACCACTTTTCGCACTTGTGTTGGTGCAGGAAACCACTTTTGCACTTGTATTAGTGTGGAAAAAACACTTTTTGCACCTGTGATAGTGTTGAAAAACCACTTTTCACACTTGTGTTAGTGTTGAAAAACCACTTTTCGCACTTGTGTTAGTGTTGAAAAACCACTTTTCACACTTGTGTTGGTGCAGGAAACCACTTTTTCACTTGTGTTAGTGTGGAAAAAACACTTTTTGCACTTGTGTTAGTGTTGAAAAACCACTTTTTGCACTTGTGTTAGTGTTGAAAAACTACTTTTGCACTTGTATTAGTGTGGAAAAAACACTTTTTGCACTTGTATTAGTGTGGAAAAACCACTTTTCGCACTTGTGTTAGTGTTGAAAAACCACTTTTCGCACTTGTGTTAGTGTTGAAAAACCACTTTTCGCACTGGTGTTGGTGAAGGAAACCACTTTTCGCACTTGTGTTAGTGTTGAAAAACCACTTTTCGCTCTGGTGTTGGTGAAGGAAACCACTTTTCGCACTTGTGTTAGTGTTGAAAAACCACTTTTCGCACTTGTGTTAGTGTTGAAAAACCACTTTTGCACTTGTATTAGTGTGGAAAAAACACTTTTTGCACTTGTGTTAGTGTTGAAAAACCACTTTTTGCACTTGTGTTAGTGTTGAAAAACCACGTTTCGCACTTGTGTTGGTGCAGGAAACCACTTTTGCACTTGTATTAGTGTGGAAAAACCACTTTTCGCACTTGTGATAGTGTTGAAAAACCACTTTTCGCACTTGTGTTAGTGTTGAAAAACCACTTTTCGCACTTGTGTTGGTGCAGGAAACCACTTTTTCACTTGTATTAGTGTGGAAAAACCACTTTTCGCACTTGTGTTAGTGTTGAAAAACCACTTTTCGCACTTGTGTTAGTGTTGAAAAACCACTTTTCGCACTTGTGTTGGTGCAGGAAACCACTTTTGCACTTGTATTAGTGTGGAAAAAACACTTTTTGCACTTGTGTTAGTGTTGAAAAACCACTTTTCGCACTTGTGTTAGTGTTGAAAAACTACTTTTGCACTTGTATTAGTGTGGAAAACACACTTTTTGCACTTGTATTAGTGTGGAAAAACCACTTTTCGCACTTGTGTTAGTGTTGAAAAACCACTTTTCGCACTTGTGTTGGTGCAGGAAACCACTTTTGCACTTGTATTAGTGTGGAAAAAACACTTTTTGCACTTGTGATAGTGTTGAAAAACCACTTTTCGCACTTGTGTTAGTGTTGAAAAACCACTTTTCGCACTGGTGTTGGTGAAGGAAACCACTTTTCGCACTTGTGTTAGTGTTGAAAAACCACTTTTCGCTCTGGTGTTGGTGAAGGAAACCACTTTTCGCACTTGTGTTAGTGTTGAAAAACCACTTTTCGCACTTGTGATAGTGTTGAAAAACCACTTTTCGCACTTGTGTTAGTGTTGAGAAACCACTTTTCGCACTTTTGTTGGTGCAGGAAACCACTTTTGCACTTGTATTAGTGTGGAAAAATCACTTTTCGCACTTGTGTTAGTGTTGAAAAACCACTTTTCGCACTTGTGTTAGTGTTGAAAAACCACTTTTCGCACTTGTGTTGGTGTTGAAAAACCACTTTTCGCACTTGTGTTAGTGAAGGAAACCACATTTCGCACTTGTGTTAGTGTTGAAAAACCACTTTTCACACTGGTGTTGGTGAAGGAAACCACTTTTCGCACTTGTGTTAGTGTTGAAAACCCACTTTTCGCACTTGTGTTAGTGAAGGAAACCACTTTTGCACTTGTATTAGTGTGGAAAAACCACTTTTCGCACTTGTTTTAGTGTTGAAAAACCACTTTTCGCACTTGTGTTAGTGAAGGAAACCACATTTCGCACTTGTGTTAGTGTTGAAAAACCACTTTTCGCACTGGTGTTGGTGAAGGAAACCACTTTTCGCACTTGTGTTAGTGTTGAAAACCCACTTTTCGCACTTGTGTTAGTGAAGGAAACCACTTTTGCACTTGTATTAGTGTGGAAAAACCACTTTTCGCACTTGTTTTAGTGTTGAAAAACCACTTTTCGCACTTGTGTTAGTGAAGGAAACCACTTTTCGCACTTGTTTTAGTGTTGAAAAACCACTTTTCGCACTCGTGTTGGTGCAGGAAACCACTTTTGCACTTGTATTAGTGTGAAAAAAACACTTTTTGCACTTGTGATAGTGTTGAAAAACCACTTTTTGCACTTGTGATAGTGTTGAAAAACAACTTTTCGCACTTGTGTTAGTGTTGAAAAACCACTTTTCGCACTTGTGTTGGTGCAGGAAACCACTTTCGCACTTGTGTTAGTGTTGAAAAACCACTTTTCGCACTTGTGTTAGTGAAGGAAACCACTTTTCGCACTTGTGTTGGTGCAGCAAACCACTTTTCCACTTGTATTAGTGTGGAAAAACCACTTTTTGCACTTGTGTTAGTGTTGAAAAACTACTTTTGCACTTGTATTAGTGTGGAAAAAACACTTTTTGCACTTGTATTAGTGTGGAAAAACCACTTTTCGCACTTGTGTTAGTGTTGAAAAACCACTTTTCGCACTTGTGTTGGTGCAGGAAACCACTTTTGCACTTGTATTAGTGTGGAAAAAACACTTTTTGCACTTGTGATAGTGTTGAAAAACCACTTTTCGCACTGGTGTTGGTGAAGGAAACCACTTTTTGCACTTGTGTTAGTGTTGAAAACCCACTTTTCGCACTGGTGTTGGTGAAGGAAACCACTTTTCGCACTTGTGTTAGTGTTGAAAACCCACTTTTCGCACATGTGTTAGTGTTGAAAAAACACGTTTCGCACTGGTGTTAGTGTTGAAAAACCACTTTTCGCACTTGTATTAGTGTTGAAAAACCACTTTTCGCACTTGTGTTAGTGTGGAAACAACACTTTTTGCACTTGTGATCGTGTTGAAAAACCACTTTTCGCACTTGTGTTAGTGTTGAAAAACCACTTTTCGCACTTGTGTTGGTGCAGGAAACCACTTTTGCACTTGTATTAGTGTGGAAAAAACACTTTTCGCACTTGTGTTAGTGTTGAAAAACCACTTTTCGCACTAGTGTTTGTGTTGAAAAACCACTTTTCGCACTTGTGTTGGTGCAGGAAACCACTTTTGCACTTGTATTAGTGTGGAAAAATACTTTTTGCACTTGTGATAGTGTTGAAAAACCTCTTTTCGCACTTGTGTTAGTGTTAAAAAACCACTTTTCGCACTTGTGTTGGTGCAGGAAACCACTTTTGCACTTGTATTAGTGTGGAAAAAACACTTTTTGCACTTGTGATCATGTTGAAAAACCACTTTTCGCACTTGTGTTAGTGTTGAAAAACCACTTTTCGCACTTGTGTTGGTGCAGGAAACCACTTTTGCACTTGTATTAGTGTGGAAAAACAACTTTTCGCACTTGTGTTAGTGTTGAAAAACCACTTTTCGCACTTCTGTTAGTGTTGAAAAACCACTTTTCGCACTTGTGTTGGTGCAGGAAACCACTTTTGCACTTGTATTAGTGTGGAAAAAACACTTTTTGCTCTTGTGATAGTGTTGAAAAAACACTTTTTGCACTTGTGTTAGTGTTGAAAAACCACTTTTCGCACTTGTGTTGGTGCAGGAAACCACTTTTTCACTTGTATTAGTGTGGAAAAACCACTTTTCGCACTTGTGATAGTGTTGAAAAACCACTTTTCGCACTTGTGTTAGTGTTGAAAAACCACTTTTCGCACTTGTGTTGGTGCAGGAAACCACTTTTGCACTTGTATTAGTGTGGAAAAAACACTTTTTGCACTTGTGTTAGTGTTGAAAAACCACTTTTTGCACTTGTGTTAGTGTTGAAAAACCACGTTTCGCACTTGTGTTGGTGCAGGAAACCACTTTTGCACTTGTATTAGTGTGGAAAAACCACTTTTCGCACTTGTGATAGTGTTGAAAAACCACTTTTCGCACTTGTGTTAGTGTTGAAAAACCACTTTTCGCACTGGTGTTGGTGAAGGAAACCACTTTTCGCACTTGTGTTAGTGTTGAAAAACCACTTTTCGCTCTGGTGTTGGTGAAGGAAACCACTTTTCGCACTTGTGTTAGTGTTGAAAAACCACTTTTCGCACTTGTGTTAGTGTTGAAAAACCACTTTTCGCATTTGTATTAGTGTGGAAAAAACACTTTTTGCACTTGTGATAGTGTTGAAAAAACACTTTTCGCACTTGTGTTAGTGTTGAAAACCCACTTTTCGCACTTGTGTTAGTGTTGAAAAACCACTTTTCGCACTTGTGTTAATGTTGAAAAACCACTTTTCGCACTTGTGTTGGTGCAGGAAACCACTTTTGCACTTGTATTAGTGTGGAAAAAACACTTTTCGCACTTGTGTTAGTGTTGAAAAACTACTTTTCGCACTTGTGTTTGTGTTGAAAAACCACTTTTCGCACTTGTGTTGGTGCAGGAAACCACTTTTGCACTTGTGTTGGTGCATGAAACCACTTTTGCACTTGTATTAGTGTGGAAAAAACACTTTTTGCACTTGTGATCGTGTTGAAAAACCACTTTTCGCACTTGTGTTGGTGCAGGAAACCACTTTTGCACTTGTATTAGTGTGGAAAAAACACATTTTGCACTTGTGATCGTGTTGAAAAACCACTTTTCGCACTTGTGTTGGTGCAGGAAACCACTTTTGCACTTGTATTAGTGTGAAAAAAACACTTTTTGCACTTGTGATAGTGTTGAAAAACCACTTTTTGCACTTGTGATAGTGTTGAAAAACCACTTTTCGCACTTGTGTTAGTGTTGAAAAACCACTTTTCCCACTTGTGTTGGTGCAGGAAACCACTTTTGCACTTGTATTAGTGTGGAAAAAACACTTTTTGCACTTGTGATAGTGTTGAAAAACCACTTTTCGCACTTTTGTTGGTGCAGGAAACCACTTTTGCACTTGTATTAGTGTGGAAAAATCACTTTTCGCACTTGTGTTAGTGTTAAAAAACCACTTTTCGCACTTGTGTTGGTGCAGGAAACCACTTTTGCACTTGTATTAGTGTGGAAAAAACACTTTTTGCACTTGTGATCATGTTGAAAAACCACTTTTCGCACTTGTGTTAGTGTTGAAAAACCACTTTTCGCACTTGTGTTGGTGCAGGAAACCACTTTTGCACTTGTATTAGTGTGGAAAAACAACTTTTCGCACTTGTGTTAGTGTTGAAAAACCACTTTTCGCACTTCTGTTAGTGTTGAAAAACCACTTTTCGCACTGGTGTTGGTGAAGGAAACCACTTTTCGCACTTGTGTTAGTGTTGAAAAACCACTTTTCGCTCTGGTGTTGGTGAAGGAAACCACTTTTCGCACTTGTGTTAGTGTTGAAAAACCACTTTTCGCACTTGTGTTAGTGTTGAAAAACCACTTTTCGCATTTGTATTAGTGTGGAAAAAACACTTTTTGCACTTGTGATAGTGTTGAAAAAACACTTTTCGCACTTGTGTTAGTGTTGAAAACCCACTTTTCGCACTTGTGTTAGTGTTGAAAAACCACTTTTCGCACTTGTGTTAGTGTTGAAAAACCACTTTTCGCACTTGTGTTGGTGCAGGAAACCACTTTTGCACTTGTATTAGTGTGGAAAAAACACTTTTTGCACCTGTGATAGTGTTGAAAAACCACTTTTCGCACTTGTGTTAGTGTTGAAAAACCACTTTTCGCACTTGTGTTAATGTTGAAAAACCACTTTTCGCACTTGTGTTGGTGCAGGAAACCACTTTTGCACTTGTATTAGTGTGGAAAAAACACTTTTCGCACTTGTGTTAGTGTTGAAAAACTACTTTTCGCACTTGTGTTTGTGTTGAAAAACCACTTTTCGCACTTGTGTTGGTGCAGGAAACCACTTTTGCACTTGTGTTGGTGCAGGAAACCACTTTTGCACTTGTATTAGTGTGGAAAAAACACTTTTTGCGCTTGTGATCGTGTTGAAAAACCACTTTTCGCACTTGTGTTGGTGCAGGAAACCACTTTTGCACTTGTATTAGTGTGGAAAAAACACATTTTGCACTTGTGATCGTGTTGAAAAACCACTTTTCGCACTTGTGTTGGTGCAGGAAACCACTTTTGCACTTGTATTAGTGTGAAAAAAACACTTTTTGCACTTGTGATAGTGTTGAAAAACCACTTTTTGCACTTGTGATAGTGTTGAAAAACCACTTTTCGCACTTGTGTTAGTGTTGAAAAACCACTTTTCCCACTTGTGTTGGTGCAGGAAACCACTTTTGCACTTGTATTAGTGTGGAAAAAACACTTTTTGCACTTGTGATAGTGTTGAAAAACCACTTTTTGCACTTGTGATAGTGTTGAAAAACCACTTTTCGCACTTGTGTTAGTGTTGAGAAACCACTTTTCGCACTTTTGTTGGTGCAGGAAACCACTTTTGCACTTGTATTAGTGTGGAAAAATCACTTTTCGCACTTGTGTTAGTGTTGAAAAACCACTTTTCGCACTTGTGTTAGTGTTGAAAAACCACTTTTCGCACTTGTGTTGGTGTTGAAAAACCACTTTTCGCACTTGTGTTAGTGAAGGAAACCACATTTCGCACTTGTGTTAGTGTTGAAAAACCACTTTTCGCACTGGTGTTGGTGAAGGAAACCACTTTTCGCACTTGTGTTAGTGTTGAAAACCCACTTTTCGCACTTGTGTTAGTGAAGGAAACCACTTTTGCACTTGTATTAGTGTGGAAAAACCACTTTTCGCACTTGTTTTAGTGTTGAAAAACCACTTTTCGCACTTGTGTTAGTGAAGGAAACCACTTTTCGCACTTGTTTTAGTGTTGAAAAACCACTTTTCGCACTCGTGTTGGTGCAGGAAACCACTTTTGCACTTGTATTAGTGTGAAAAAAACACTTTTTGCACTTGTGATAGTGTTGAAAAACCACTTTTTGCACTTGTGATAGTGTTGAAAAACAACTTTTCGCACTTGTGTTAGTGTTGAAAAACCACTTTTCGCACTTGTGTTGGTGCAGGAAACCACTTTCGCACTTGTGTTAGTGTTGAAAAACCACTTTTCGCACTTGTGTTAGTGAAGGAAACCACTTTTCGCACTTGTGTTGGTGCAGCAAACCACTTTTGCACTTGTATTAGTGTGGAAAAACCACTTTTCGCACTTGTGCTGGTGTCGAAAAACCACTTTTCGCACTTGTGTTAGTGTTGAAAAACCGCTTTTCGCACTTGTGTTAGTGAAGGAAACCACTTTTTGCACTTGTGTTAGTGTTGAAAAACCACTTTTCGCACTGGTGTTGGTGAAGGAAACCACTTTTCGCACTTGTGTTAGTGTTGAAAACCCACTTTTCGCACTTGTATTAGTGAAGGAAACCACTTTTCGCATTTGTGTTGGTGCAGGAAACCACTTTTGCACTTGTATTAGTGTGGAAAAAACACTTTTTGCACTTGTGATAGTGTTGAAAAACCACTTTTCGCACTTGTGTTAGTGTTGAAAAACCACTTTTCGCACTTGTGTTGGTGCAGGAAACCACTTTTGCACTTGTATTAGTGTGGAAAAAACACTTTTTGCACCTGTGATAGTGTTGAAAAACCACTTTTCACACTTGTGTTAGTGTTGAAAAACCACTTTTCGCACTTGTGTTAGTGTTGAAAAACCACTTTTCACACTTGTGTTGGTGCAGGAAACCACTTTTTCACTTGTGTTAGTGTGGAAAAAACACTTTTTGCACTTGTGTTAGTGTTGAAAAACCACTTTTTGCACTTGTGTTAGTGTTGAAAAACTACTTTTGCACTTGTATTAGTGTGGAAAAAACACTTTTTGCACTTGTATTAGTGTGGAAAAACCACTTTTCGCACTTGTGTTAGTGTTGAAAAACCACTTTTCGCACTTGTGTTAGTGTTGAAAAACCACTTTTCGCACTGGTGTTGGTGAAGGAAACCACTTTTCGCACTTGTGTTAGTGTTGAAAAACCACTTTTCGCTCTGGTGTTGGTGAAGGAAACCACTTTTCGCACTTGTGTTAGTGTTGAAAAACCACTTTTCGCACTTGTGTTAGTGTTGAAAAACCACTTTTGCACTTGTATTAGTGTGGAAAAAACACTTTTTGCACTTGTGTTAGTGTTGAAAAACCACTTTTTGCACTTGTGTTAGTGTTGAAAAACCACGTTTCGCACTTGTGTTGGTGCAGGAAACCACTTTTGCACTTGTATTAGTGTGGAAAAACCACTTTTCGCACTTGTGATAGTGTTGAAAAACCACTTTTCGCACTTGTGTTAGTGTTGAAAAACCACTTTTCGCACTTGTGTTGGTGCAGGAAACCACTTTTTCACTTGTATTAGTGTGGAAAAACCACTTTTCGCACTTGTGTTAGTGTTGAAAAACCACTTTTCGCACTTGTGTTAGTGTTGAAAAACCACTTTTCGCACTTGTGTTGGTGCAGGAAACCACTTTTGCACTTGTATTAGTGTGGAAAAAACACTTTTTGCACTTGTGTTAGTGTTGAAAAACCACTTTTCGCACTTGTGTTAGTGTTGAAAAACTACTTTTGCACTTGTATTAGTGTGGAAAACACACTTTTTGCACTTGTATTAGTGTGGAAAAACCACTTTTCGCACTTGTGTTAGTGTTGAAAAACCACTTTTCGCACTTGTGTTGGTGCAGGAAACCACTTTTGCACTTGTATTAGTGTGGAAAAAACACTTTTTGCACTTGTGATAGTGTTGAAAAACCACTTTTCGCACTTGTGTTAGTGTTGAAAAACCACTTTTCGCACTGGTGTTGGTGAAGGAAACCACTTTTCGCACTTGTGTTAGTGTTGAAAAACCACTTTTCGCTCTGGTGTTGGTGAAGGAAACCACTTTTCGCACTTGTGTTAGTGTTGAAAAACCACTTTTCGCACTTGTGTTAGTGTTGAAAAACCACTTTTCGCATTTGTATTAGTGTGGAAAAAACACTTTTTGCACTTGTGATAGTGTTGAAAAAACACTTTTCGCACTTGTGTTAGTGTTGAAAACCCACTTTTCGCACTTGTGTTAGTGTTGAAAAACCACTTTTCGCACTTGTGTTAGTGTTGAAAAACCACTTTTCGCACTTGTGTTGGTGCAGGAAACCACTTTTGCACTTGTATTAGTGTGGAAAAAACACTTTTTGCACCTGTGATAGTGTTGAAAAACCACTTTTCGCACTTGTGTTAGTGTTGAAAAACCACTTTTCGCACTTGTGTTAATGTTGAAAAACCACTTTTCGCACTTGTGTTGGTGCAGGAAACCACTTTTGCACTTGTATTAGTGTGGAAAAAACACTTTTCGCACTTGTGTTAGTGTTGAAAAACTACTTTTCGCACTTGTGTTTGTGTTGAAAAACCACTTTTCGCACTTGTGTTGGTGCAGGAAACCACTTTTGCACTTGTGTTGGTGCAGGAAACCACTTTTGCACTTGTATTAGTGTGGAAAAAACACTTTTTGCACTTGTGATCGTGTTGAAAAACCACTTTTCGCACTTGTGTTGGTGCAGGAAACCACTTTTGCACTTGTATTAGTGTGGAAAAAACACATTTTGCACTTGTGATCGTGTTGAAAAACCACTTTTCGCACTTGTGTTGGTGCAGGAAACCACTTTTGCACTTGTATTAGTGTGAAAAAAACACTTTTTGCACTTGTGATAGTGTTGAAAAACCACTTTTTGCACTTGTGATAGTGTTGAAAAACCACTTTTCGCACTTGTGTTAGTGTTGAAAAACCACTTTTCCCACTTGTGTTGGTGCAGGAAACCACTTTTGCACTTGTATTAGTGTGGAAAAAACACTTTTTGCACTTGTGATAGTGTTGAAAAACCACTTTTTGCACTTGTGATAGTGTTGAAAAACCACTTTTCGCACTTGTGTTAGTGTTGAGAAACCACTTTTCGCACTTTTGTTGGTGCAGGAAACCACTTTTGCACTTGTATTAGTGTGGAAAAATCACTTTTCGCACTTGTGTTAGTGTTGAAAAACCACTTTTCGCACTTGTGTTAGTGTTGAAAAACCACTTTTCGCACTTGTGTTGGTGTTGAAAAACCACTTTTCGCACTTGTGTTAGTGAAGGAAACCACATTTCGCACTTGTGTTAGTGTTGAAAAACCACTTTTCACACTGGTGTTGGTGAAGGAAACCACTTTTCGCACTTGTGTTAGTGTTGAAAACCCACTTTTCGCACTTGTGTTAGTGAAGGAAACCACTTTTGCACTTGTATTAGTGTGGAAAAACCACTTTTCGCACTTGTTTTAGTGTTGAAAAACCACTTTTCGCACTTGTGTTAGTGAAGGAAACCACTTTTCGCACTTGTTTTAGTGTTGAAAAACCACTTTTCGCACTCGTGTTGGTGCAGGAAACCACTTTTGCACTTGTATTAGTGTGAAAAAAACACTTTTTGCACTTGTGATAGTGTTGAAAAACCACTTTTTGCACTTGTGATAGTGTTGAAAAACAACTTTTCGCACTTGTGTTAGTGTTGAAAAACCACTTTTCGCACTTGTGTTGGTGCAGGAAACCACTTTCGCACTTGTGTTAGTGTTGAAAAACCACTTTTCGCACTTGAGTTAGTGAAGGAAACCACTTTTCGCACTTGTGTTGGTGCAGCAAACCACTTTTGCACTTGTATTAGTGTGGAAAAACCACTTTTCGCACTTGTGCTAGTGTCGAAAAACCACTTTTCGCACTTGTGTTAGTGTTGAAAAACCGCTTTTCGCACTTGTGTTAGTGAAGGAAACCACTTTTTGCACTTGTGTTAGTGTTGAAAAACCACTTTTCGCACTGGTGTTGGTGAAGGAAACCACTTTTCGCACTTGTGTTAGTGTTGAAAACCCACTTTTCGCACTTGTATTAGTGAAGGAAACCACTTTTCGCATTTGTGTTGGTGCAGGAAACCACTTTTGCACTTGTATTAGTGTGGAAAAAACACTTTTTGCACTTGTGATAGTGTTGAAAAACCACTTTTCGCACTTGTGTTAGTGTTGAAAAACCACTTTTCGCACTTGTGTTGGTGCAGGAAACCACTTTTGCACTTGTATTAGTGTGGAAAAAACACTTTTTGCACCTGTGATAGTGTTGAAAAACCACTTTTCACACTTGTGTTAGTGTTGAAAAACCACTTTTCGCACTTGTGTTAGTGTTGAAAAACCACTTTTCACACTTGTGTTGGTGCAGGAAACCACTTTTTCACTTGTGTTAGTGTGGAAAAAACACTTTTTGCACTTGTGTTAGTGTTGAAAAACCACTTTTTGCACTTGTGTTAGTGTTGAAAAACTACTTTTGCACTTGTATTAGTGTGGAAAAAACACTTTTTGCACTTGTATTAGTGTGGAAAAACCACTTTTCGCACTTGTGTTAGTGTTGAAAAACCACTTTTCGCACTTGTGTTAGTGTTGAAAAACCACTTTTCGCACTGGTGTTGGTGAAGGAAACCACTTTTCGCACTTGTGTTAGTGTTGAAAAACCACTTTTCGCTCTGGTGTTGGTGAAGGAAACCACTTTTCGCACTTGTGTTAGTGTTGAAAAACCACTTTTCGCACTTGTGTTAGTGTTGAAAAACCACTTTTCGCATTTGTATTAGTGTGGAAAAAACACTTTTTGCACTTGTGATAGTGTTGAAAAAACACTTTTCGCACTTGTGTTAGTGTTGAAAACCCACTTTTCGCACTTGTGTTAATGTTGAAAAACCACTTTTCGCACTTGTGTTAGTGTTGAAAAACTACTTTTCGCACTTGTGTTGGTGCAGGAAACCACTTTTGCACTTGTATTAGTGTGGAAAAAACACTTTTTGCACCTGTGATAGTGTTGAAAAACCACTTTTCGCACTTGTGTTAGTGTTGAAAAACCACTTTTCGCACTTGTGTTAATGTTGAAAAACCACTTTTCGCACTTGTGTTGGTGCAGGAAACCACTTTTGCACTTGTATTAGTGTGGAAAAAACACTTTTCGCACTTGTGTTAGTGTTGAAAAACTACTTTTCGCACTTGTGTTTGTGTTGAAAAACCACTTTTCGCACTTGTGTTGGTGCAGGAAACCACTTTTGCACTTGTGTTGGTGCAGGAAACCACTTTTGCACTTGTATTAGTGTGGAAAAAACACTTTTTGCACTTGTGATCGTGTTGAAAAACCACTTTTCGCACTTGTGTTGGTGCAGGAAACCACTTTTGCACTTGTATTAGTGTGAAAAAAAACACTTTTTGCACTTGTGATAGTGTTGAAAAACCACTTTTTGCACTTGTGATAGTGTTGAAAAACAACTTTTCCCACTTGTGTTAGTGTTGAAAAACCACTTTTCGCACTTGTGTTGGTGCAGGAAACCACTTTCGCACTTGTGTTAGTGTTGAAAAACCACTTTTCGCACTTGTGTTAGTGAAGGAAACCACTTTTCGCACTTGTGTTGGTGCAGCAAACCACTTTTGCACTTGTATTAGTGTGGAAAAACCACTTTTCGCACTTGTGCTAGTGTCGAAAAACCACTTTTCGCACTTGTGTTAGTGTTGAAAAACCGCTTTTCGCACTTGTGTTAGTGAAGGAAACCACTTTTTGCACTTGTGTTAGTGTTGAAAAACCACTTTTCGCACTGGTGTTGGTGAAGGAAACCACTTTTCGCACTTGTGTTAGTGTTGAAAACCCACTTTTCGCACTTGTATTAGTGAAGGAAACCACTTTTCGCATTTGTGTTGGTGCAGGAAACCACTTTTGCACTTGTATTAGTGTGGAAAAAACACTTTTTGCACTTGTGATAGTGTTGAAAAACCACTTTTTGCACTTGTGATAGTGTTGAAAAACCACTTTTCGCACTTGTGTTAGTGTTGAGAAACCACTTTTCGCACTTTTGTTGGTGCAGGAAACCACTTTTGCACTTGTATTAGTGTGGAAAAATCACTTTTCGCACTTGTGTTAGTGTTGAAAAACCACTTTTCGCACTTGTGTTAGTGTTGAAAAACCACTTTTCGCACTTGTGTTGGTGTTGAAAAACCACTTTTCGCACTTGTGTTAGTGAAGGAAACCACATTTCGCACTTGTGTTAGTGTTGAAAAACCACTTTTCACACTGGTGTTGGTGAAGGAAACCACTTTTCGCACTTGTGTTAGTGTTGAAAACCCACTTTTCGCACTTGTGTTAGTGAAGGAAACCACTTTTGCACTTGTATTAGTGTGGAAAAAACCACTTTTCGCACTTGTTTTAGTGTTGAAAAACCACTTTTCGCACTTGTGTTAGTGAAGGAAACCACTTTTCGCACTTGTTTTAGTGTTGAAAAACCACTTTTCGCACTCGTGTTGGTGCAGGAAACCACTTTTGCACTTGTATTAGTGTGAAAAAAACACTTTTTGCACTTGTGATAGTGTTGAAAAACCACTTTTTGCACTTGTGATAGTGTTGAAAAACAACTTTTCGCACTTGTGTTAGTGTTGAAAAACCACTTTTCGCACTTGTGTTGGTGCAGGAAACCACTTTCGCACTTGTGTTAGTGTTGAAAAACCACTTTTCGCACTTGAGTTAGTGAAGGAAACCACTTTTCGCACTTGTGTTGGTGCAGCAAACCACTTTTGCACTTGTATTAGTGTGGAAAAACCACTTTTCGCACTTGTGCTAGTGTCGAAAAACCACTTTTCGCACTTGTGTTAGTGTTGAAAAACCGCTTTTCGCACTTGTGTTAGTGAAGGAAACCACTTTTTGCACTTGTGTTAGTGTTGAAAAACCACTTTTCGCACTGGTGTTGGTGAAGGAAACCACTTTTCGCACTTGTGTTAGTGTTGAAAACCCACTTTTCGCACTTGTATTAGTGAAGGAAACCACTTTTCGCATTTGTGTTGGTGCAGGAAACCACTTTTGCACTTGTATTAGTGTGGAAAAAACACTTTTTGCACTTGTGATAGTGTTGAAAAACCACTTTTCGCACTTGTGTTAGTGTTGAAAAACCACTTTTCGCACTTGTGTTGGTGCAGGAAACCACTTTTGCACTTGTATTAGTGTGGAAAAAACACTTTTTGCACCTGTGATAGTGTTGAAAAACCACTTTTCACACTTGTGTTAGTGTTGAAAAACCACTTTTCGCACTTGTGTTAGTGTTGAAAAACCACTTTTCACACTTGTGTTGGTGCAGGAAACCACTTTTTCACTTGTGTTAGTGTGGAAAAAACACTTTTTGCACTTGTGTTAGTGTTGAAAAACCACTTTTTGCACTTGTGTTAGTGTTGAAAAACTACTTTTGCACTTGTATTAGTGTGGAAAAAACACTTTTTGCACTTGTATTAGTGTGGAAAAACCACTTTTCGCACTTGTGTTAGTGTTGAAAAACCACTTTTCGCACTTGTGTTAGTGTTGAAAAACCACTTTTCGCACTGGTGTTGGTGAAGGAAACCACTTTTCGCACTTGTGTTAGTGTTGAAAAACCACTTTTCGCTCTGGTGTTGGTGAAGGAAACCACTTTTCGCACTTGTGTTAGTGTTGAAAAACCACTTTTCGCACTTGTGTTAGTGTTGAAAAACCACTTTTCGCATTTGTATTAGTGTGGAAAAAACACTTTTTGCACTTGTGATAGTGTTGAAAAAACACTTTTCGCACTTGTGTTAGTGTTGAAAACCCACTTTTCGCACTTGTGTTAATGTTGAAAAACCACTTTTCGCACTTGTGTTAGTGTTGAAAAACTACTTTTCGCACTTGTGTTGGTGCAGGAAACCACTTTTGCACTTGTATTAGTGTGGAAAAAACACTTTTTGCACCTGTGATAGTGTTGAAAAACCACTTTTCGCACTTGTGTTAGTGTTGAAAAACCACTTTTCGCACTTGTGTTAATGTTGAAAAACCACTTTTCGCACTTGTGTTGGTGCAGGAAACCACTTTTGCACTTGTATTAGTGTGGAAAAAACACTTTTCGCACTTGTGTTAGTGTTGAAAAACTACTTTTCGCACTTGTGTTTGTGTTGAAAAACCACTTTTCGCACTTGTGTTGGTGCAGGAAACCACTTTTGCACTTGTGTTGGTGCAGGAAACCACTTTTGCACTTGGATTAGTGTGGAAAAAACACTTTTTGCACTTGTGATCATGTTGAAAAACCACTTTTCGCACTTGTGTTGGTGCAGGAAACCACTTTTGCACTTGTATTAGTGTGAAAAAAACACTTTTTGCACTTGTGATAGTGTTGAAAAACCACTTTTTGCACTTGTGATAGTGTTGAAAAACAACTTTTCCCACTTGTGTTAGTGTTGAAAAACCACTTTTCGCACTTGTGTTGGTGCAGGAAACCACTTTCGCACTTGTGTTAGTGTTGAAAAACCACTTTTCGCACTTGTGTTAGTGAAGGAAACCACTTTTCGCACTTGTGTTGGTGCAGCAAACCACTTTTGCACTTGTATTAGTGTGGAAAAACCACTTTTCGCACTTGTGCTAGTGTCGAAAAACCACTTTTCGCACTTGTGTTAGTGTTGAAAAACCGCTTTTCGCACTTGTGTTAGTGAAGGAAACCACTTTTTGCACTTGTGTTAGTGTTGAAAAACCACTTTTCGCACTGGTGTTGGTGAAGGAAACCACTTTTCGCACTTGTGTTAGTGTTGAAAACCCACTTTTCGCACTTGTATTAGTGAAGGAAACCACTTTTCGCATTTGTGTTGGTGCAGGAAACCACTTTTGCACTTGTATTAGTGTGGAAAAAACACTTTTTGCACTTGTGATAGTGTTGAAAAACCACTTTTCGCACTTGTGTTAGTGTTGAAAAACCACTTTTCGCACTTGTGTTGGTGCAGGAAACCACTTTTGCACTTGTATTAGTGTGGAAAAAACACTTTTTGCACCTGTGATAGTGTTGAAAAACCACTTTTCACACTTGTGTTAGTGTTGAAAAACCACTTTTCGCACTTGTGTTAGTGTTGAAATACCACTTTTCACACTTGTGTTGGTGCAGGAAACCACTTTTTCACTTGTGTTAGTGTGGAAAAAACACTTTTTGCACTTGTGTTAGTGTTGAAAAACCACTTTTTGCACTTGTGTTAGTGTTGAAAAACTACTTTTGCACTTGTATTAGTGTGGAAAAAACACTTTTTGCACTTGTATTAGTGTGGAAAAACCACTTTTCGCACTTGTGTTAGTGTTGAAAAACCACTTTTCGCACTTGTGTTAGTGTTGAAAAACCACTTTTCGCACTGGTGTTGGTGAAGGAAACCACTTTTCGCACTTGTGTTAGTGTTGAAAAACCACTTTTCGCTCTGGTGTTGGTGAAGGAAACCACTTTTCGCACTTGTGTTAGTGTTGAAAAACCACTTTTCGCACTTGTGTTAGTGTTGAAAAACCACTTTTCGCATTTGTATTAGTGTGGAAAAAACACTTTTTGCACTTGTGATAGTGTTGAAAAAACACTTTTCGCACTTGTGTTAGTGTTGAAAACCCACTTTTCGCACTTGTGTTAGTGTTGAAAAACCACTTTTCGCACTTGTGTTAGTGTTGAAAAACCACTTTTCGCACTTGTGTTGGTGCAGGAAACCACTTTTGCACTTGTATTAGTGTGGAAAAAACACTTTTTGCACCTGTGATAGTGTTGAAAAACCACTTTTCGCACTTGTGTTAGTGTTGAAAAACCACTTTTCGCACTTGTGTTAATGTTGAAAAACCACTTTTCGCACTTGTGTTGGTGCAGGAAACCACTTTTGCACTTGTATTAGTGTGGAAAAAACACTTTTCGCACTTATGTTAGTGTTGAAAAACTACTTTTCGCACTTGTGTTTGTGTTGAAAAACCACTTTTCGCACTTGTGTTGGTGCAGGAAACCACTTTTGCACTTGTGTTGGTGCATGAAACCACTTTTGCACTTGTATTAGTGTGGAAAAAACACTTTTTGCACTTGTGATCGTGTTGAAAAACCACTTTTCGCACTTGTGTTGGTGCAGGAAACCACTTTTGCACTTGTATTAGTCTGGAAAAAACACATTTTGCACTTGTGATCGTGTTGAAAAACCACTTTTCGCACTTGTGTTGGTGCAGGAAACCACTTTTGCACTTGTATTAGTGTGAAAAAAACACTTTTTGCACTTGTGATAGTGTTGAAAAACCACTTTTTGCACTTGTGATAGTGTTGAAAAACCACTTTTCGCACTTGTGTTAGTGTTGAAAAACCACTTTTCCCACTTGTGTTGGTGCAGGAAACCACTTTTGCACTTGTATTAGTGTGGAAAAAACACTTTTTGCACTTGTGATAGTGTTGAAAAACCACTTTTCGCACTTTTGTTGGTGCAGGAAACCACTTTTGCACTTGTATTAGTGTGGAAAAATCACTTTTCGCACTTGTGTTAGTGTTAAAAAACCACTTTTCGCACTTGTGTTGGTGCAGGAAACCACTTTTGCACTTGTATTAGTGTGGAAAAAACACTTTTTGCACTTGTGATCATGTTGAAAAACCACTTTTCGCACTTGTGTTAGTGTTGAAAAACCACTTTTCGCACTTGTGTTGGTGCAGGAAACCACTTTTGCACTTGTATTAGTGTGGAAAAACAACTTTTCGCACTTGTGTTAGTGTTGAAAAACCACTTTTCGCACTTCTGTTAGTGTTGAAAAACCACTTTTCGCACTGGTGTTGGTGAAGGAAACCACTTTTCGCACTTGTGTTAGTGTTGAAAAACCACTTTTCGCTCTGGTGTTGGTGAAGGAAACCACTTTTCGCACTTGTGTTAGTGTTGAAAAACCACTTTTCGCACTTGTGTTAGTGTTGAAAAACCACTTTTCGCATTTGTATTAGTGTGGAAAAAACACTTTTTGCACTTGTGATAGTGTTGAAAAAACACTTTTCGCACTTGTGTTAGTGTTGAAAACCCACTTTTCGCACTTGTGTTAGTGTTGAAAAACCACTTTTCGCACTTGTGTTAGTGTTGAAAAACCACTTTTCGCACTTGTGTTGGTGCAGGAAACCACTTTTGCACTTGTATTAGTGTGGAAAAAACACTTTTTGCACCTGTGATAGTGTTGAAAAACCACTTTTCGCACTTGTGTTAGTGTTGAAAAACCACTTTTCGCACTTGTGTTAATGTTGAAAAACCACTTTTCGCACTTGTGTTGGTGCAGGAAACCACTTTTGCACTTGTATTAGTGTGGAAAAAACACTTTTCGCACTTGTGTTAGTGTTGAAAAACTACTTTTCGCACTTGTGTTTGTGTTGAAAAACCACTTTTCGCACTTGTGTTGGTGCAGGAAACCACTTTTGCACTTGTGTTGGTGCAGGAAACCACTTTTGCACTTGTATTAGTGTGGAAAAAACACTTTTTGCACTTGTGATCGTGTTGAAAAACCACTTTTCGCACTTGTGTTGGTGCAGGAAACCACTTTTGCACTTGTATTAGTGTGGAAAAAACACATTTTGCACTTGTGATCGTGTTGAAAAACCACTTTTCGCACTTGTGTTGGTGCAGGAAACCACTTTTGCACTTGTATTAGTGTGAAAAAAACACTTTTTGCACTTGTGATAGTGTTGAAAAACCACTTTTTGCACTTGTGATAGTGTTGAAAAACCACTTTTCGCACTTGTGTTAGTGTTGAAAAACCACTTTTCCCACTTGTGTTGGTGCAGGAAACCACTTTTGCACTTGTATTAGTGTGGAAAAAACACTTTTTGCACTTGTGATAGTGTTGAAAAACCACTTTTTGCACTTGTGATAGTGTTGAAAAACCACTTTTCGCACTTGTGTTAGTGTTGAGAAACCACTTTTCGCACTTTTGTTGGTGCAGGAAACCACTTTTGCACTTGTATTAGTGTGGAAAAATCACTTTTCGCACTTGTGTTAGTGTTGAAAAACCACTTTTCGCACTTGTGTTAGTGTTGAAAAACCACTTTTCGCACTTGTGTTGGTGTTGAAAAACCACTTTTCGCACTTGTGTTAGTGAAGGAAACCACATTTCGCACTTGTGTTAGTGTTGAAAAACCACTTTTCGCACTGGTGTTGGTGAAGGAAACCACTTTTCGCACTTGTGTTAGTGTTGAAAACCCACTTTTCGCACTTGTGTTAGTGAAGGAAACCACTTTTGCACTTGTATTAGTGTGGAAAAACCACTTTTCGCACTTGTTTTAGTGTTGAAAAACCACTTTTCGCACTTGTGTTAGTGAAGGAAACCACTTTTCGCACTTGTTTTAGTGTTGAAAAACCACTTTTCGCACTCGTGTTGGTGCAGGAAACCACTTTTGCACTTGTATTAGTGTGAAAAAAACACTTTTTGCACTTGTGATAGTGTTGAAAAACCACTTTTTGCACTTGTGATAGTGTTGAAAAACAACTTTTCGCACTTGTGTTAGTGTTGAAAAACCACTTTTCGCACTTGTGTTGGTGCAGGAAACCACTTTCGCACTTGTGTTAGTGTTGAAAAACCACTTTTCGCACTTGTGTTAGTGAAGGAAACCACTTTTCGCACTTGTGTTGGTGCAGCAAACCACTTTTGCACTTGTATTAGTGTGGAAAAACCACTTTTCGCACTTGTGCTAGTGTCGAAAAACCACTTTTCGCACTTGTGTTAGTGTTGAAAAACCGCTTTTCGCACTTGTGTTAGTGAAGGAAACCACTTTTTGCACTTGTGTTAGTGTTGAAAAACCACTTTTCGCACTGGTGTTGGTGAAGGAAACCACTTTTCGCACTTGTGTTAGTGTTGAAAACCCACTTTTCGCACTTGTATTAGTGAAGGAAACCACTTTTCGCATTTGTGTTGGTGCAGGAAACCACTTTTGCACTTGTATTAGTGTGGAAAAAACACTTTTTGCACTTGTGATAGTGTTGAAAAACCACTTTTCGCACTTGTGTTAGTGTTGAAAAACCACTTTTCGCACTTGTGTTGGTGCAGGAAACCACTTTTGCACTTGTATTAGTGTGGAAAAAACACTTTTTGCACCTGTGATAGTGTTGAAAAACCACTTTTCACACTTGTGTTAGTGTTGAAAAACCACTTTTCGCACTTGTGTTAGTGTTGAAAAACCACTTTTCACACTTGTGTTGGTGCAGGAAACCACTTTTTCACTTGTGTTAGTGTGGAAAAAACACTTTTTGCACTTGTGTTAGTGTTGAAAAACCACTTTTTGCACTTGTGTTAGTGTTGAAAAACTACTTTTGCACTTGTATTAGTGTGGAAAAAACACTTTTTGCACTTGTATTAGTGTGGAAAAAACCACTTTTCGCACTTGTGTTAGTGTTGAAAAACCACTTTTCGCACTTGTGTTAGTGTTGAAAAACCACTTTTCGCACTGGTGTTGGTGAAGGAAACCACTTTTCGCACTTGTGTTAGTGTTGAAAAACCACTTTTCGCTCTGGTGTTGGTGAAGGAAACCACTTTTCGCACTTGTGTTAGTGTTGAAAAACCACTTTTCGCACTTGTGTTAGTGTTGAAAAACCACTTTTCGCATTTGTATTAGTGTGGAAAAAACACTTTTTGCACTTGTGATAGTGTTGAAAAAACACTTTTCGCACTTGTGTTAGTGTTGAAAACCCACTTTTCGCACTTGTGTTAATGTTGAAAAACCACTTTTCGCACTTGTGTTAGTGTTGAAAAACTACTTTTCGCACTTGTGTTGGTGCAGGAAACCACTATTGCACTTGTATTAGTGTGGAAAAAACACTTTTTGCACCTGTGATAGTGTTGAAAAACCACTTTTCGCACTTGTGTTAGTGTTGAAAAACCACTTTTCGCACTTGTGTTAATGTTGAAAAACCACTTTTCGCACTTGTGTTGGTGCAGGAAACCACTTTTGCACTTGTATTAGTGTGGAAAAAACACTTTTCGCACTTATGTTAGTGTTGAAAAACTACTTTTCGCACTTGTGTTTGTGTTGAAAAACCACTTTTCGCACTTGTGTTGGTGCAGGAAACCACTTTTGCACTTGTGTTGGTGCATGAAACCACTTTTGCACTTGTATTAGTGTGGAAAAAACACTTTTTGCACTTGTGATCGTGTTGAAAAACCACTTTTCGCACTTGTGTTGGTGCAGGAAACCACTTTTGCACTTGTATTAGTCTGGAAAAAACACATTTTGCACTTGTGATCGTGTTGAAAAACCACTTTTCGCACTTGTGTTGGTGCAGGAAACCACTTTTGCACTTGTATTAGTGTGAAAAAAACACTTTTTGCACTTGTGATAGTGTTGAAAAACCACTTTTTGCACTTGTGATAGTGTTGAAAAACCACTTTTCGCACTTGTGTTAGTGTTGAAAAACCACTTTTCCCACTTGTGTTGGTGCAGGAAACCACTTTTGCACTTGTATTAGTGTGGAAAAAACACTTTTTGCACTTGTGATAGTGTTGAAAAACCACTTTTCGCACTTTTGTTGGTGCAGGAAACCACTTTTGCACTTGTATTAGTGTGGAAAAATCACTTTTCGCACTTGTGTTAGTGTTAAAAAACCACTTTTCGCACTTGTGTTGGTGCAGGAAACCACTTTTGCACTTGTATTAGTGTGGAAAAAACACTTTTTGCACTTGTGATCATGTTGAAAAACCACTTTTCGCACTTGTGTTAGTGTTGAAAAACCACTTTTCGCACTTGTGTTGGTGCAGGAAACCACTTTTGCACTTGTATTAGTGTGGAAAAACAACTTTTCGCACTTGTGTTAGTGTTGAAAAACCACTTTTCGCACTTCTGTTAGTGTTGAAAAACCACTTTTCGCACTGGTGTTGGTGAAGGAAACCACTTTTCGCACTTGTGTTAGTGTTGAAAAACCACTTTTCGCTCTGGTGTTGGTGAAGGAAACCACTTTTCGCACTTGTGTTAGTGTTGAAAAACCACTTTTCGCACTTGTGTTAGTGTTGAAAAACCACTTTTCGCATTTGTATTAGTGTGGAAAAAACACTTTTTGCACTTGTGATAGTGTTGAAAAAACACTTTTCGCACTTGTGTTAGTGTTGAAAACCCACTTTTCGCACTTGTGTTAGTGTTGAAAAACCACTTTTCGCACTTGTGTTAGTGTTGAAAAACCACTTTTCGCACTTGTGTTGGTGCAGGAAACCACTTTTGCACTTGTATTAGTGTGGAAAAAACACTTTTTGCACCTGTGATAGTGTTGAAAAACCACTTTTCGCACTTGTGTTAGTGTTGAAAAACCACTTTTCGCACTTGTGTTAATGTTGAAAAACCACTTTTCGCACTTGTGTTGGTGCAGGAAACCACTTTTGCACTTGTATTAGTGTGGAAAAAACACTTTTCGCACTTGTGTTAGTGTTGAAAAACTACTTTTCGCACTTGTGTTTGTGTTGAAAAACCACTTTTCGCACTTGTGTTGGTGCAGGAAACCACTTTTGCACTTGTGTTGGTGCAGGAAACCACTTTTGCACTTGTATTAGTGTGGAAAAAACACTTTTTGCACTTGTGATCGTGTTGAAAAACCACTTTTCGCACTTGTGTTGGTGCAGGAAACCACTTTTGCACTTGTATTAGTGTGGAAAAAACACATTTTGCACTTGTGATCGTGTTGAAAAACCACTTTTCGCACTTGTGTTGGTGCAGGAAACCACTTTTGCACTTGTATTAGTGTGAAAAAAACACTTTTTGCACTTGTGATAGTGTTGAAAAACCACTTTTTGCACTTGTGATAGTGTTGAAAAACCACTTTTCGCACTTGTGTTAGTGTTGAAAAACCACTTTTCCCACTTGTGTTGGTGCAGGAAACCACTTTTGCACTTGTATTAGTGTGGAAAAAACACTTTTTGCACTTGTGATAGTGTTGAAAAACCACTTTTTGCACTTGTGATAGTGTTGAAAAACCACTTTTCGCACTTGTGTTAGTGTTGAGAAACCACTTTTCGCACTTTTGTTGGTGCAGGAAACCACTTTTGCACTTGTATTAGTGTGGAAAAATCACTTTTCGCACTTGTGTTAGTGTTGAAAAACCACTTTTCGCACTTGTGTTAGTGTTGAAAAACCACTTTTCGCACTTGTGTTGGTGTTGAAAAACCACTTTTCGCACTTGTGTTAGTGAAGGAAACCACATTTCGCACTTGTGTTAGTGTTGAAAAACCACTTTTCGCACTGGTGTTGGTGAAGGAAACCACTTTTCGCACTTGTGTTAGTGTTGAAAACCCACTTTTCGCACTTGTGTTAGTGAAGGAAACCACTTTTGCACTTGTATTAGTGTGGAAAAACCACTTTTCGCACTTGTTTTAGTGTTGAAAAACCACTTTTCGCACTTGTGTTAGTGAAGGAAACCACTTTTCGCACTTGTTTTAGTGTTGAAAAACCACTTTTCGCACTCGTGTTGGTGCAGGAAACCACTTTTGCACTTGTATTAGTGTGAAAAAAACACTTTTTGCACTTGTGATAGTGTTGAAAAACCACTTTTTGCACTTGTGATAGTGTTGAAAAACAACTTTTCGCACTTGTGTTAGTGTTGAAAAACCACTTTTCGCACTTGTGTTGGTGCAGGAAACCACTTTCGCACTTGTGTTAGTGTTGAAAAACCACTTTTCGCACTTGTGTTAGTGAAGGAAACCACTTTTCGCACTTGTGTTGGTGCAGCAAACCACTTTTGCACTTGTATTAGTGTGGAAAAACCACTTTTCGCACTTGTGCTAGTGTCGAAAAACCACTTTTCGCACTTGTGTTAGTGTTGAAAAACCGCTTTTCGCACTTGTGTTAGTGAAGGAAACCACTTTTTGCACTTGTGTTAGTGTTGAAAAACCACTTTTCGCACTGGTGTTGGTGAAGGAAACCACTTTTCGCACTTGTGTTAGTGTTGAAAACCCACTTTTCGCACTTGTATTAGTGAAGGAAACCACTTTTCGCATTTGTGTTGGTGCAGGAAACCACTTTTGCACTTGTATTAGTGTGGAAAAAACACTTTTTGCACTTGTGATAGTGTTGAAAAACCACTTTTCGCACTTGTGTTAGTGTTGAAAAACCACTTTTCGCACTTGTGTTGGTGCAGGAAACCACTTTTGCACTTGTATTAGTGTGGAAAAAACACTTTTTGCACCTGTGATAGTGTTGAAAAACCACTTTTCACACTTGTGTTAGTGTTGAAAAACCACTTTTCGCACTTGTGTTAGTGTTGAAAAACCACTTTTCACACTTGTGTTGGTGCAGGAAACCACTTTTTCACTTGTGTTAGTGTGGAAAAAACACTTTTTGCACTTGTGTTAGTGTTGAAAAACCACTTTTTGCACTTGTGTTAGTGTTGAAAAACTACTTTTGCACTTGTATTAGTGTGGAAAAAACACTTTTTGCACTTGTATTAGTGTGGAAAAACCACTTTTCGCACTTGTGTTAGTGTTGAAAAACCACTTTTCGCACTTGTGTTAGTGTTGAAAAACCACTTTTCGCACTGGTGTTGGTGAAGGAAACCACTTTTCGCACTTGTGTTAGTGTTGAAAAACCACTTTTCGCTCTGGTGTTGGTGAAGGAAACCACTTTTCGCACTTGTGTTAGTGTTGAAAAACCACTTTTCGCACTTGTGTTAGTGTTGAAAAACCACTTTTCGCATTTGTATTAGTGTGGAAAAAACACTTTTTGCACTTGTGATAGTGTTGAAAAAACACTTTTCGCACTTGTGTTAGTGTTGAAAACCCACTTTTCGCACTTGTGTTAATGTTGAAAAACCACTTTTCGCACTTGTGTTAGTGTTGAAAAACTACTTTTCGCACTTGTGTTGGTGCAGGAAACCACTTTTGCACTTGTATTAGTGTGGAAAAAACACTTTTTGCACCTGTGATAGTGTTGAAAAACCACTTTTCGCACTTGTGTTAGTGTTGAAAAACCACTTTTCGCACTTGTGTTAATGTTGAAAAACCACTTTTCGCACTTGTGTTGGTGCAGGAAACCACTTTTGCACTTGTATTAGTGTGGAAAAAACACTTTTCGCACTTGTGTTAGTGTTGAAAAACTACTTTTCGCACTTGTGTTTGTGTTGAAAAACCACTTTTCGCACTTGTGTTGGTGCAGGAAACCACTTTTGCACTTGTGTTGGTGCAGGAAACCACTTTTGCACTTGTATTAGTGTGGAAAAAACACTTTTTGCACTTGTGATCGTGTTGAAAAACCACTTTTCGCACTTGTGTTGGTGCAGGAAACCACTTTTGCACTTGTATTAGTGTGAAAAAAACACTTTTTGCACTTGTGATAGTGTTGAAAAACCACTTTTTGCACTTGTGATAGTGTTGAAAAACAACTTTTCCCACTTGTGTTAGTGTTGAAAAACCACTTTTCGCACTTGTGTTGGTGCAGGAAACCACTTTCGCACTTGTGTTAGTGTTGAAAAACCACTTTTCGCACTTGTGTTAGTGAAGGAAACCACTTTTCGCACTTGTGTTGGTGCAGCAAACCACTTTTGCACTTGTATTAGTGTGGAAAAACCACTTTTCGCACTTGTGCTAGTGTCGAAAAACCACTTTTCGCACTTGTGTTAGTGTTGAAAAACCGCTTTTCGCACTTGTGTTAGTGAAGGAAACCACTTTTTGCACTTGTGTTAGTGTTGAAAAACCACTTTTCGCACTGGTGTTGGTGAAGGAAACCACTTTTCGCACTTGTGTTAGTGTTGAAAACCCACTTTTCGCACTTGTATTAGTGAAGGAAACCACTTTTCGCATTTGTGTTGGTGCAGGAAACCACTTTTGCACTTGTATTAGTGTGGAAAAAACACTTTTTGCACTTGTGATAGTGTTGAAAAACCACTTTTCGCACTTGTGTTAGTGTTGAAAAACCACTTTTCGCACTTGTGTTGGTGCAGGAAACCACTTTTGCACTTGTATTAGTGTGGAAAAAACACTTTTTGCACCTGTGATAGTGTTGAAAAACCACTTTTCACACTTGTGTTAGTGTTGAAAAACCACTTTTCGCACTTGTGTTAGTGTTGAAAAACCACTTTTCACACTTGTGTTGGTGCAGGAAACCACTTTTTCACTTGTGTTAGTGTGGAAAAAACACTTTTTGCACTTGTGTTAGTGTTGAAAAACCACTTTTTGCACTTGTGTTAGTGTTGAAAAACTACTTTTGCACTTGTATTAGTGTGGAAACAACACTTTTTGCACTTGTATTAGTGTGGAAAAACCACTTTTCGCACTTGTGTTAGTGTTGAAAAACCACTTTTCGCACTTGTGTTAGTGTTGAAAAACCACTTTTCGCACTGGTGTTGGTGAAGGAAACCACTTTTCGCACTTGTGTTAGTGTTGAAAAACCACTTTTCGCTCTGGTGTTGGTGAAGGAAACCACTTTTCGCACTTGTGTTAGTGTTGAAAAACCACTTTTCGCACTTGTGTTAGTGTTGAGAAACCACTTTTCGCACTTTTGTTGGTGCAGGAAACCACTTTTGCACTTGTATTAGTGTGGAAAAATCACTTTTCGCACTTGTGTTAGTGTTGAAAAACCACTTTTCGCACTTGTGTTAGTGTTGAAAAACCACTTTTCGCACTTGTGTTGGTGTTGAAAAACCACTTTTCGCACTTGTGTTAGTGAAGGAAACCACATTTCGCACTTGTGTTAGTGTTGAAAAACCACTTTTCGCACTGGTGTTGGTGAAGGAAACCACTTTTCGCACTTGTGTTAGTGTTGAAAACCCACTTTTCGCACTTGTGTTAGTGAAGGAAACCACTTTTGCACTTGTATTAGTGTGGAAAAACCACTTTTCGCACTTGTTTTAGTGTTGAAAAACCACTTTTCGCACTTGTGTTAGTGAAGGAAACCACTTTTCGCACTTGTTTTAGTGTTGAAAAACCACTTTTCGCACTCGTGTTGGTGCAGGAAACCACTTTTGCACTTGTATTAGTGTGAAAAAAACACTTTTTGCACTTGTGATAGTGTTGAAAAACCACTTTTTGCACTTGTGATAGTGTTGAAAAACAACTTTTCGCACTTGTGTTAGTGTTGAAAAACCACTTTTCGCACTTGTGTTGGTGCAGGAAACCACTTTCGCACTTGTGTTAGTGTTGAAAAACCACTTTTCGCACTTGTGTTAGTGAAGGAAACCACTTTTCGCACTTGTGTTGGTGCAGCAAACCACTTTTGCACTTGTATTAGTGTGGAAAAACCACTTTTCGCACTTGTGCTAGTGTCGAAAAACCACTTTTCGCACTTGTGTTAGTGTTGAAAAACCGCTTTTCGCACTTGTGTTAGTGAAGGAAACCACTTTTTGCACTTGTGTTAGTGTTGAAAAACCACTTTTCGCACTGGTGTTGGTGAAGGAAACCACTTTTCGCACTTGTGTTAGTGTTGAAAACCCACTTTTCGCACTTGTATTAGTGAAGGAAACCACTTTTCGCATTTGTGTTGGTGCAGGAAACCACTTTTGCACTTGTATTAGTGTGGAAAAAACACTTTTTGCACTTGTGATAGTGTTGAAAAACCACTTTTCGCACTTGTGTTAGTGTTGAAAAACCACTTTTCGCACTTGTGTTGGTGCAGGAAACCACTTTTGCACTTGTATTAGTGTGGAAAAAACACTTTTTGCACCTGTGATAGTGTTGAAAAACCACTTTTCACACTTGTGTTAGTGTTGAAAAACCACTTTTCGCACTTGTGTTAGTGTTGAAAAACCACTTTTCACACTTGTGTTGGTGCAGGAAACCACTTTTTCACTTGTGTTAGTGTGGAAAAAACACTTTTTGCACTTGTGTTAGTGTTGAAAAACCACTTTTTGCACTTGTGTTAGTGTTGAAAAACTACTTTTGCACTTGTATTAGTGTGGAAAAAACACTTTTTGCACTTGTATTAGTGTGGAAAAACCACTTTTCGCACTTGTGTTAGTGTTGAAAAACCACTTTTCGCACTTGTGTTAGTGTTGAAAAACCACTTTTCGCACTGGTGTTGGTGAAGGAAACCACTTTTCGCACTTGTGTTAGTGTTGAAAAACCACTTTTCGCTCTGGTGTTGGTGAAGGAAACCACTTTTCGCACTTGTGTTAGTGTTGAAAAACCACTTTTCGCACTTGTGTTAGTGTTGAAAAACCACTTTTCGCATTTGTATTAGTGTGGAAAAAACACTTTTTGCACTTGTGATAGTGTTGAAAAAACACTTTTCGCACTTGTGTTAGTGTTGAAAACCCACTTTTCGCACTTGTGTTAATGTTGAAAAACCACTTTTCGCACTTGTGTTAGTGTTGAAAAACTACTTTTCGCACTTGTGTTGGTGCAGGAAACCACTTTTGCACTTGTATTAGTGTGGAAAAAACACTTTTTGCACCTGTGATAGTGTTGAAAAACCACTTTTCGCACTTGTGTTAGTGTTGAAAAACCACTTTTCGCACTTGTGTTAATGTTGAAAAACCACTTTTCGCACTTGTGTTGGTGCAGGAAACCACTTTTGCACTTGTATTAGTGTGGAAAAAACACTTTTCGCACTTGTGTTAGTGTTGAAAAACTACTTTTCGCACTTGTGTTTGTGTTGAAAAACCACTTTTCGCACTTGTGTTGGTGCAGGAAACCACTTTTGCACTTGTGTTGGTGCAGGAAACCACTTTTGCACTTGTATTAGTGTGGAAAAAACACTTTTTGCACTTGTGATCGTGTTGAAAAACCACTTTTCGCACTTGTGTTGGTGCAGGAAACCACTTTTGCACTTGTATTAGTGTGAAAAAAACACTTTTTGCACTTGTGATAGTGTTGAAAAACCACTTTTTGCACTTGTGATAGTGTTGAAAAACAACTTTTCCCACTTGTGTTAGTGTTGAAAAACCACTTTTCGCACTTGTGTTGGTGCAGGAAACCACTTTCGCACTTGTGTTAGTGTTGAAAAACCACTTTTCGCACTTGTGTTAGTGAAGGAAACCACTTTTCGCACTTGTGTTGGTGCAGCAAACCACTTTTGCACTTGTATTAGTGTGGAAAAACCACTTTTCGCACTTGTGCTAGTGTCGAAAAACCACTTTTCGCACTTGTGTTAGTGTTGAAAAACCGCTTTTCGCACTTGTGTTAGTGAAGGAAACCACTTTTTGCACTTGTGTTAGTGTTGAAAAACCACTTTTCGCACTGGTGTTGGTGAAGGAAACCACTTTTCGCACTTGTGTTAGTGTTGAAAACCCACTTTTCGCACTTGTATTAGTGAAGGAAACCACTTTTCGCATTTGTGTTGGTGCAGGAAACCACTTTTGCACTTGTATTAGTGTGGAAAAAACACTTTTTGCACTTGTGATAGTGTTGAAAAACCACTTTTCGCACTTGTGTTAGTGTTGAAAAACCACTTTTCGCACTTGTGTTGGTGCAGGAAACCACTTTTGCACTTGTATTAGTGTGGAAAAAACACTTTTTGCACCTGTGATAGTGTTGAAAAACCACTTTTCACACTTGTGTTAGTGTTGAAAAACCACTTTTCGCACTTGTGTTAGTGTTGAAAAACCACTTTTCACACTTGTGTTGGTGCAGGAAACCACTTTTTCACTTGTGTTAGTGTGGAAAAAACACTTTTTGCACTTGTGTTAGTGTTGAAAAACCACTTTTTGCACTTGTGTTAGTGTTGAAAAACTACTTTTGCACTTGTATTAGTGTGGAAACAACACTTTTTGCACTTGTATTAGTGTGGAAAAACCACTTTTCGCACTTGTGTTAGTGTTGAAAAACCACTTTTCGCACTTGTGTTAGTGTTGAAAAACCACTTTTCGCACTGGTGTTGGTGAAGGAAACCACTTTTCGCACTTGTGTTAGTGTTGAAAAACCACTTTTCGCTCTGGTGTTGGTGAAGGAAACCACTTTTCGCACTTGTGTTAGTGTTGAAAAACCACTTTTCGCACTTGTGTTAGTGTTGAGAAACCACTTTTCGCACTTTTGTTGGTGCAGGAAACCACTTTTGCACTTGTATTAGTGTGGAAAAATCACTTTTCGCACTTGTGTTAGTGTTGAAAAACCACTTTTCGCACTTGTGTTAGTGTTGAAAAACCACTTTTCGCACTTGTGTTGGTGTTGAAAAACCACTTTTCGCACTTGTGTTAGTGAAGGAAACCACATTTCGCACTTGTGTTAGTGTTGAAAAACCACTTTTCGCACTGGTGTTGGTGAAGGAAACCACTTTTCGCACTTGTGTTAGTGTTGAAAACCCACTTTTCGCACTTGTGTTAGTGAAGGAAACCACTTTTGCACTTGTATTAGTGTGGAAAAACCACTTTTCGCACTTGTTTTAGTGTTGAAAAACCACTTTTCGCACTTGTGTTAGTGAAGGAAACCACTTTTCGCACTTGTTTTAGTGTTGAAAAACCACTTTTCGCACTCGTGTTGGTGCAGGAAACCACTTTTGCACTTGTATTAGTGTGAAAAAAACACTTTTTGCACTTGTGATAGTGTTGAAAAACCACTTTTTGCACTTGTGATAGTGTTGAAAAACAACTTTTCGCACTTGTGTTAGTGTTGAAAAACCACTTTTCGCACTTGTGTTGGTGCAGGAAACCACTTTCGCACTTGTGTTAGTGTTGAAAAACCACTTTTCGCACTTGTGTTAGTGAAGGAAACCACTTTTCGCACTTGTGTTGGTGCAGCAAACCACTTTTGCACTTGTATTAGTGTGGAAAAACCACTTTTCGCACTTGTGCTAGTGTCGAAAAACCACTTTTCGCACTTGTGTTAGTGTTGAAAAACCGCTTTTCGCACTTGTGTTAGTGAAGGAAACCACTTTTTGCACTTGTGTTAGTGTTGAAAAACCACTTTTCGCACTGGTGTTGGTGAAGGAAACCACTTTTCGCACTTGTGTTAGTGTTGAAAACCCACTTTTCGCACTTGTATTAGTGAAGGAAACCACTTTTCGCATTTGTGTTGGTGCAGGAAACCACTTTTGCACTTGTATTAGTGTGGAAAAAACACTTTTTGCACTTGTGATAGTGTTGAAAAACCACTTTTCGCACTTGTGTTAGTGTTGAAAAACCACTTTTCGCACTTGTGTTGGTGCAGGAAACCACTTTTGCACTTGTATTAGTGTGGAAAAAACACTTTTTGCACCTGTGATAGTGTTGAAAAACCACTTTTCACACTTGTGTTAGTGTTGAAAAACCACTTTTCGCACTTGTGTTAGTGTTGAAAAACCACTTTTCACACTTGTGTTGGTGCAGGAAACCACTTTTTCACTTGTGTTAGTGTGGAAAAAACACTTTTTGCACTTGTGTTAGTGTTGAAAAACCACTTTTTGCACTTGTGTTAGTGTTGAAAAACTACTTTTGCACTTGTATTAGTGTGGAAAAAACACTTTTTGCACTTGTATTAGTGTGGAAAAACCACTTTTCGCACTTGAGTTAGTGTTGAAAAACCACTTTTCGCACTTGTGTTAGTGTTGAAAAACCACTTTTCGCACTGGTGTTGGTGAAGGAAACCACTTTTCGCACTTGTGTTAGTGTTGAAAAACCACTTTTCGCTCTGGTGTTGGTGAAGGAAACCACTTTTCGCACTTGTGTTAGTGTTGAAAAACCACTTTTCGCACTTGTGTTAGTGTTGAAAAACCACTTTTCGCATTTGTATTAGTGTGGAAAAAACACTTTTTGCACTTGTGATAGTGTTGAAAAAACACTTTTCGCACTTGTGTTAGTGTTGAAAACCCACTTTTCGCACTTGTGTTAATGTTGAAAAACCACTTTTCGCACTTGTGTTAGTGTTGAAAAACTACTTTTCGCACTTGTGTTGGTGCAGGAAACCACTTTTGCACTTGTATTAGTGTGGAAAAAACACTTTTTGCACCTGTGATAGTGTTGAAAAACCACTTTTCGCACTTGTGTTAGTGTTGAAAAACCACTTTTCGCACTTGTGTTAATGTTGAAAAACCACTTTTCGCACTTGTGTTGGTGCAGGAAACCACTTTTGCACTTGTATTAGTGTGGAAAAAACACTTTTCGCACTTGTGTTAGTGTTGAAAAACTACTTTTCGCACTTGTGTTTGTGTTGAAAAACCACTTTTCGCACTTGTGTTGGTGCAGGAAACCACTTTTGCACTTGTGTTGGTGCAGGAAACCACTTTTGCACTTGTATTAGTGTGGAAAAAACACTTTTTGCACTTGTGATCGTGTTGAAAAACCACTTTTCGCACTTGTGTTGGTGCAGGAAACCACTTTTGCACTTGTATTAGTGTGAAAAAAACACTTTTTGCACTTGTGATAGTGTTGAAAAACCACTTTTTGCACTTGTGATAGTGTTGAAAAACAACTTTTCCCACTTGTGTTAGTGTTGAAAAACCACTTTTCGCACTTGTGTTGGTGCAGGAAACCACTTTCGCACTTGTGTTAGTGTTGAAAAACCACTTTTCGCACTTGTGTTAGTGAAGGAAACCACTTTTCGCACTTGTGTTGGTGCAGCAAACCACTTTTGCACTTGTATTAGTGTGGAAAAACCACTTTTCGCACTTGTGCTAGTGTCGAAAAACCACTTTTCGCACTTGTGTTAGTGTTGAAAAACCGCTTTTCGCACTTGTGTTAGTGAAGGAAACCACTTTTTGCACTTGTGTTAGTGTTGAAAAACCACTTTTCGCACTGGTGTTGGTGAAGGAAACCACTTTTCGCACTTGTGTTAGTGTTGAAAACCCACTTTTCGCACTTGTATTAGTGAAGGAAACCACTTTTCGCATTTGTGTTGGTGCAGGAAACCACTTTTGCACTTGTATTAGTGTGGAAAAAACACTTTTTGCACTTGTGATAGTGTTGAAAAACCACTTTTCGCACTTGTGTTAGTGTTGAAAAACCACTTTTCGCACTTGTGTTGGTGCAGGAAACCACTTTTGCACTTGTATTAGTGTGGAAAAAACACTTTTTGCACCTGTGATAGTGTTGAAAAACCACTTTTCACACTTGTGTTAGTGTTGAAAAACCACTTTTCGCACTTGTGTTAGTGTTGAAAAACCACTTTTCACACTTGTGTTGGTGCAGGAAACCACTTTTTCACTTGTGTTAGTGTGGAAAAAACACTTTTTGCACTTGTGTTAGTGTTGAAAAACCACTTTTTGCACTTGTGTTAGTGTTGAAAAACTACTTTTGCACTTGTATTAGTGTGGAAAAAACACTTTTTGCACTTGTATTAGTGTGGAAAAACCACTTTTCGCACTTGTGTTAGTGTTGAAAAACCACTTTTCGCACTTGTGTTAGTGTTGAAAAACCACTTTTCGCACTGGTGTTGGTGAAGGAAACCACTTTTCGCACTTGTGTTAGTGTTGAAAAACCACTTTTCGCTCTGGTGTTGGTGAAGGAAACCACTTTTCGCACTTGTGTTAGTGTTGAAAAACCACTTTTCGCACTTGTGTTAGTGTTGAAAAACCACTTTTCGCATTTGTATTAGTGTGGAAAAAACACTTTTTGCACTTGTGATACTGTTGAAAAAACACTTTTCGCACTTGTGTTAGTGTTGAAAACCCACTTTTCGCACTTGTGTTAGTGTTGAAAAACCACTTTTCGCACTTGTGTTAGTGTTGAAAAACCACTTTTCGCACTTGTGTTGGTGCAGGAAACCACTTTTGCACTTGTATTAGTGTGGAAAAAACACTTTTTGCACCTGTGATAGTGTTGAAAAACCACTTTTCGCACTTGTGTTAGTGTTGAAAAACCACTTTTCGCACTTGTGTTAATGTTGAAAAACCACTTTTCGCACTTGTGTTGGTGCAGGAAACCACTTTTGCACTTGTATTAGTGTGGAAAAAACACTTTTCGCACTTGTGTTAGTGTTGAAAAACTACTTTTCGCACTTGTGTTGGTGCAGGAAACCACTTTTGCACTTGTGTTGGTGCATGAAACCACTTTTGCACTTGTATTAGTGTGGAAAAAACACTTTTTGCACTTGTGATCGTGTTGAAAAACCACTTTTCGCACTTGTGTTGGTGCAGGAAACCACTTTTGCACTTGTATTAGTGTGGAAAAAACACATTTTGCACTTGTGATCGTGTTGAAAAACCACTTTTCGCACTTGTGTTGGTGCAGGAAACCACTTTTGCACTTGTATTAGTGTGAAAAAAACACTTTTTGCACTTGTGATAGTGTTGAAAAACCACTTTTTGCACTTGTGATAGTGTTGAAAAACCACTTTTCGCACTTGTGTTAGTGTTGAAAAACCACTTTTCCCACTTGTGTTGGTGCAGGAAACCACTTTTGCACTTGTATTAGTGTGGAAAAAACACTTTTTGCACTTGTGATAGTGTTGAAAAACCACTTTTCGCACTTTTGTTGGTGCAGGAAACCACTTTTGCACTTGTATTAGTGTGGAAAAATCAGTTTTCGCACTTGTGTTAGTGTTGAAAAACCACTTTTCGCACTTGTGTTAGTGTTGAAAAACCACTTTTCGCACTTGTGTTGGTGTTGAAAAACCACTTTTCGCACTTGTGTTAGTGAAGGAAACCACATTTCGCACTTGTGTTAGTGTTGAAAAACCACTTTTCGCACTGGTGTTGGTGAAGGAAACCACTTTTCGCACTTGTGTTAGGGTTGAAAACCCACTTTTCGCACTTGTGTTAGTGAAGGAAACCACTTTTGCACTTGTATTAGTGTGGAAAAACCACTTTTCGCACTTGTTTTAGTGTTGAAAAACCACTTTTCGCACTTGTGTTAGTGAAGGAAACCACTTTTCGCACTTGTTTTAGTGTTGAAAAACCACTTTTCGCACTCGTGTTGGTGCAGGAAACCACTTTTGCACTTGTATTAGTGTGAAAAAAACACTTTTTGCACTTGTGATAGTGTTGAAAAACCACTTTTTGCACTTGTGATAGTGTTGAAAAACAACTTTTCGCACTTGTGTTAGTGTTGAAAAACCACTTTTCGCACTTGTGTTGGTGCAGGAAACCACTTTCGCACTTGTGTTAGTGTTGAAAAACCACTTTTCGCACTTGTGTTAGTGAAGGAAACCACTTTTCGCACTTGTGTTGGTGCAGCAAACCACTTTTGCACTTGTATTAGTGTGGAAAAACCACTTTTCGCACTTGTGCTAGTGTCGAAAAACCACTTTTCGCACTTGTGTTAGTGTTGAAAAACCGCTTTTCGCACTTGTGTTAGTGAAGGAAACCACTTTTTGCACTTGTGTTAGTGTTGAAAAACCACTTTTCGCACTGGTGTTGGTGAAGGAAACCACTTTTCGCACTTGTGTTAGTGTTGAAAACCCACTTTTCGCACTTGTATTAGTGAAGGAAACCACTTTTCGCATTTGTGTTGGTGCAGGAAACCACTTTTGCACTTGTATTAGTGTGGAAAAAACACTTTTTGCACTTGTGATAGTGTTGAAAAACCACTTTTCGCACTTGTGTTAGTGTTGAAAAACCACTTTTCGCACTTGTGTTGGTGCAGGAAACCACTTTTGCACTTGTATTAGTGTGGAAAAAACACTTTTTGCACCTGTGATAGTGTTGAAAAACCACTTTTCACACTTGTGTTAGTGTTGAAAAACCACTTTTCGCACTTGTGTTAGTGTTGAAAAACCACTTTTCACACTTGTGTTGGTGCAGGAAACCACTTTTTCACTTGTGTTAGTGTGGAAAAAACACTTTTTGCACTTGTGTTAGTGTTGAAAAACCACTTTTTGCACTTGTGTTAGTGTTGAAAAACTACTTTTGCACTTGTATTAGTGTGGAAAAAACACTTTTTGCACTTGTATTAGTGTGGAAAAACCACTTTTCGCACTTGTGTTAGTGTTGAAAAACCACTTTTCGCACTTGTGTTGGTGCAGGAAACCACTTTTGCACTTGTATTAGTGTGGAAAAAACACTTTTTGCACTTGTGATAGTGTTGAAAAACCACTTTTCGCACTGGTGTTGGTGAAGGAAACCACTTTTTGCACTTGTGTTAGTGTTGAAAACCCACTTTTCGCACTGGTGTTGGTGAAGGAAACCACTTTTCGCACTTGTGTTAGTGTTGAAAACCCACTTTTCGCACATGTGTTAGTGTTGAAAAACCACGTCTCGCACTGGTGTTAGTGTTGAAAAACCACTTTTCGCACTTGTATTAGTGTTGAAAAAACACTTTTCGCACTTGTATTAGTGTGGAAAAAACACTTTTTGCACTTGTGATCGTGTTGAAAAACCACTTTTCGCACTTGTGATAGTGTTGAAAAACCACTTTTCGCACTTGTGTTGGTGCAGGAAACCAATTTTGCACTTGTATTAGTGTGGAAAAAACACTTTTTGCACTTGTGTTAGTGTTGAAAAAACACGTTTCGCACTGGTGTTAGTGTTGAAAAACCACTTTTCGCACTTGTATTAGTGTTGAAAAACCACTTTTCACACTTGTATTAGTGTGGAAACAACACTTTTTGCACTTGTGATCGTGTTGAAAAACCACTTTTCGCACTTGTGTTAGTGTTGAAAAACCACTTTTCGCACTTGTGTTGGTGCAGGAAACCACTTTTGCACTTGTATTAGTGTGGAAAAAACACTTTTCGCACTTGTGTTAGTGTTGAAAAACCACTTTTCGCACTAGTGTTTGTGTTGAAAAACCACTTTTCGCACTTGTGTTGGTGCAGGAAACCACTTTTGCACTTGTATTAGTGTGGAAAAATACTTTTTGCACTTGTGATAGTGTTGAAAAACCTCTTTTCGCACTTGTGTTAGTGTTAAAAAACCACTTTTCGCACTTGTGTTGGTGCAGGAAACCACTTTTGCACTTGTATTAGTGTGGAAAAAACACTTTTTGCACTTGTGATCATGTTGAAAAACCACTTTTCGCACTTGTGTTAGTGTTGAAAAACCACTTTTCGCACTTGTGTTGGTGCAGGAAACCACTTTTGCACTTGTATTAGTGTGGAAAAACAACTTTTCGCACTTGTGTTAGTGTTGAAAAACCACTTTTCGCACTTCTGTTAGTGTTGAAAAACCACTTTTCGCACTTGTGTTGGTGCAGGAAACCACTTTTGCACTTGTATTAGTGTGGAAAAAACACTTTTTGCTCTTGTGATAGTGTTGAAAAAACACTTTTTGCACTTGTGTTAGTGTTGAAAAACCACTTTTCGCACTTGTGTTGGTGCAGGAAACCACTTTTTCACTTGTATTAGTGTGGAAAAACCACTTTTCGCACTTGTGATAGTGTTGAAAAACCACTTTTCGCACTTGTGTTAGTGTTGAAAAACCACTTTTCGCACTTGTGTTGGTGCAGGAAACCACTTTTGCACTTGTATTAGTGTGGAAAAAACACTTTTTGCACTTGTGTTAGTGTTGAAAAACCACTTTTTGCACTTGTGTTAGTGTTGAAAAACCACGTTTCGCACTTGTGTTGGTGCAGGAAACCACTTTTGCACTTGTATTAGTGTGGAAAAACCACTTTTCGCACTTGTGATAGTGTTGAAAAACCACTTTTCGCACTTGTGTTAGTGTTGAAAAACCACTTTTCGCACTTGTGTTGGTGCAGGAAACCACTTTTTCACTTGTATTAGTGTGGAAAAACCACTTTTCGCACTTGTGTTAGTGTTGAAAAACCACTTTTCGCACTTGTGTTAGTGTTGAAAAACCACTTTTCGCACTTGTGTTGGTGCAGGAAACCACTTTTGCACTTGTATTAGTGTGGAAAAAACACTTTTTGCACTTGTGTTAGTGTTGAAAAACCACTTTTCGCACTTGTGTTAGTGTTGAAAAACTACTTTTGCACTTGTATTAGTGTGGAAAACACACTTTTTGCACTTGTATTAGTGTGGAAAAACCACTTTTCGCACTTGTGTTAGTGTTGAAAAACCACTTTTCGCACTTATGTTGGTGCAGGAAACCACTTTTGCACTTGTATTAGTGTGGAAAAACCACTTTTTGCACTTGTGATAGTGTTGAAAAACCACTTTTTGCACTTGTGATAGTGTTGAAAAACAACTTTTCGCACTTGTGTTAGTGTTGAAAACCACTTTTCGCACTTGTGTTGGTGCAGGAAACCACTTTCGCACTTGTGTTAGTGTTGAAAAACCACTTTTCGCACTTGTGTTAGTGAAGGAAACCACTTTTCGCACTTGTGTTGGTGCAGCAAACCACTTTTGCACTTGTATTAGTGTGGAAAAACCACTTTTCGCACTTGTGCTAGTGTCGAAAAACCACTTTTCGCACTTGTGTTAGTGTTGAAAAACCGCTTTTCGCACTTGTGTTAGTGAAGGAAACCACTTTTTGCACTTGTGTTAGTGTTGAAAAACCACTTTTCGCACTGGTGTTGGTGAAGGAAACCACTTTTCGCACTTGTGTTAGTGTTGAAAACCCACTTTTCGCACTTGTATTAGTGAAGGAAACCACTTTTCGCATTTGTGTTGGTGCAGGAAACCACTTTTGCACTTGTATTAGTGTGGAAAAAACACTTTTTGCACTTGTGATAGTGTTGAAAAACCACTTTTCGCACTTGTGTTAGTGTTGAAAAACCACTTTTCGCACTTGTGTTGGTGCAGGAAACCACTTTTGCACTTGTATTAGTGTGGAAAAAACACTTTTTGCACCTGTGATAGTGTTGAAAAACCACTTTTCACACTTGTGTTAGTGTTGAAAAACCACTTTTCGCACTTGTGTTAGTGTTGAAAAACCACTTTTCACACTTGTGTTGGTGCAGGAAACCACTTTTTCACTTGTGTTAGTGTGGAAAAAACTCTTTTTGCACTTGTGTTAGTGTTGAAAAACCACTTTTTGCACTTGTGTTAGTGTTGAAAAACTACTTTTGCACTTGTATTAGTGTGGAAAAAACACTTTTTGCACTTGTATTAGTGTGGAAAAACCACTTTTCGCACTTGTGTTAGTGTTGAAAAACCACTTTTCGCACTTGTGTTGGTGCAGGAAACCACTTTTGCACTTGTATTAGTGTGGAAAAAACACTTTTTGCACTTGTGATAGTGTTGAAAAACCACTTTTCGCACTGGTGTTGGTGAAGGAAACCACTTTTTGCACTTGTGTTAGTGTTGAAAACCCACTTTTCGCACTGGTGTTGGTGAAGGAAACCACTTTTCGCACTTGTGTTAGTGTTGAAAACCCACTTTTCGCACATGTGTTAGTGTTGAAAAACCACGTCTCGCACTGGTGTTAGTGTTGAAAAACCACTTTTCGCACTTGTATTAGTGTTGAAAAACCACTTTTCGCACTTGTATTAGTGTGGAAAAAACACTTTTTGCACTTGTGATCGTGTTGAAAAACCACTTTTCGCACTTGTGATAGTGTTGAAAAACCACTTTTCGCACTTGTGTTGGTGCAGGAAACCAATTTTGCACTTGTATTAGTGTGGAAAAAACACTTTTTGCACTTGTGTTAGTGTTGAAAAACCACTTTTCGCACTTATATTAGTGTTGAAAAACCACTTTTCACACTTGTATTAGTGTGGAAACAACACTTTTTGCACTTGTGATCGTGTTGAAAAACCACTTTTCGCACTTGTGTTAGTGTTGAAAAACCACTTTTCGCACTTGTGTTGGTGCAGGAAACCACTTTTGCACTTGTATTAGTGTGGAAAAAACACTTTTCGCACTTGTGTTAGTGTTGAAAAACCACTTTTCGCACTAGTGTTTGTGTTGAAAAACCACTTTTCGCACTTGTGTTGGTGCAGGAAACCACTTTTGCACTTGTATTAGTGTGGAAAAATACTTTTTGCACTTGTGATAGTGTTGAAAAACCTCTTTTCGCACTTGTGTTAGTGTTAAAAAACCACTTTTCGCACTTGTGTTGGTGCAGGAAACCACTTTTGCACTTGTATTAGTGTGGAAAAAACACTTTTTGCACTTGTGATCATGTTGAAAAACCACTTTTCGCACTTGTGTTAGTGTTGAAAAACCACTTTTCGCACTTGTGTTGGTGCAGGAAACCACTTTTGCACTTGTATTAGTGTGGAAAAACAACTTTTCGCACTTGTGTTAGTGTTGAAAAACCACTTTTCGCACTTCTGTTAGTGTTGAAAAACCACTTTTCGCACTTGTGTTGGTGCAGGAAACCACTTTTGCACTTGTATTAGTGTGGAAAAAACACTTTTTGCTCTTGTGATAGTGTTGAAAAAACACTTTTTGCACTTGTGTTAGTGTTGAAAAACCACTTTTCGCACTTGTGTTGGTGCAGGAAACCACTTTTTCACTTGTATTAGTGTGGAAAAACCACTTTTCGCACTTGTGATAGTGTTGAAAAACCACTTTTCGCACTTGTGTTAGTGTTGAAAAACCACTTTTCGCACTTGTGTTGGTGCAGGAAACCACTTTTGCACTTGTATTAGTGTGGAAAAAACACTTTTTGCACTTGTGTTAGTGTTGAAAAACCACTTTTTGCACTTGTGTTAGTGTTGAAAAACCACGTTTCGCACTTGTGTTGGTGCAGGAAACCACTTTTGCACTTGTATTAGTGTGGAAAAACCACTTTTCGCACTTGTGATAGTGTTGAAAAACCACTTTTCGCACTTGTGTTAGTGTTGAAAAACCACTTTTCGCACTTGTGTTGGTGCAGGAAACCACTTTTTCACTTGTATTAGTGTGGAAAAACCACTTTTCGCACTTGTGTTAGTGTTGAAAAACCACTTTTCGCACTTGTGTTAGTGTTGAAAAACCACTTTTCGCACTTGTGTTGGTGCAGGAAACCACTTTTGCACTTGTATTAGTGTGGAAAAAACACTTTTTGCACTTGTGTTAGTGAAGGAAACCACTTTTCGCACTTGTGTTAGTGTTGAAAAACCACTTTTCGCACTTGTGTTAGTGTTGAAAAACCACTTTTCGCATTTGTATTAGTGTGGAAAAAACACTTTTTGCACTTGTGATAGTGTTGAAAAAACACTTTTCGCACTTGTGTTAGTGTTGAAAACCCACTTTTCGCACTTGTGTTAGTGTTGAAAAACCACTTTTCGCACTTGTGTTAGTGTTGAAAAACCACTTTTCGCACTTGTGTTGGTGCAGGAAACCACTTTTGCACTTGTATTAGTGTGGAAAAAACACTTTTTGCACCTGTGATAGTGTTGAAAAACCACTTTTCGCACTTGTGTTAGTGTTGAAAAACCACTTTTCGCACTTGTGTTAATGTTGAAAAACCACTTTTCGCACTTGTGTTGGTGCAGGAAACCACTTTTGCACTTGTATTAGTGTGGAAAAAACACTTTTCGCACTTGTGTTAGTGTTGAAAAACTACTTTTCGCACTTGTGTTTGTGTTGAAAAACCACTTTTCGCACTTGTGTTGGTGCAGGAAACCACTTTTGCACTTGTGTTGGTGCAGGAAACCACTTTTGCACTTGTATTAGTGTGGAAAAAACACTTTTTGCACTTGTGATCGTGTTGAAAAACCACTTTTCGCACTTGTGTTGGTGCAGGAAACCACTTTTGCACTTGTATTAGTGTGGAAAAAACACATTTTGCACTTGTGATCGTGTTGAAAAACCACTTTTCGCACTTGTGTTGGTGCAGGAAACCACTTTTGCACTTGTATTAGTGTGAAAAAAACACTTTTTGCACTTGTGATAGTGTTGAAAAACCACTTTTTGCACTTGTGATAGTGTTGAAAAACCACTTTTCGCACTTGTGTTAGTGTTGAAAAACCACTTTTCCCACTTGTGTTGGTGCAGGAAACCACTTTTGCACTTGTATTAGTGTGGAAAAAACACTTTTTGCACTTGTGATAGTGTTGAAAAACCACTTTTTGCACTTGTGATAGTGTTGAAAAACCACTTTTCGCACTTGTGTTAGTGTTGAGAAACCACTTTTCGCACTTTTGTTGGTGCAGGAAACCACTTTTGCACTTGTATTAGTGTGGAAAAATCACTTTTCACACTTGTGTTAGTGTTGAAAAACCACTTTTCGCACTTGTGTTAGTGTTGAAAAACCACTTTTCGCACTTGTGTTGGTGTTGAAAAACCACTTTTCGCACTTGTGTTAGTGAAGGAAACCACATTTCGCACTTGTGTTAGTGTTGAAAAACCACTTTTCGCACTGGTGTTGGTGAAGGAAACCACTTTTCGCACTTGTGTTAGTGTTGAAAACCCACTTTTCGCACTTGTGTTAGTGAAGGAAACCACTTTTGCACTTGTATTAGTGTGGAAAAACCACTTTTCGCACTTGTTTTAGTGTTGAAAAACCACTTTTCGCACTTGTGTTAGTGAAGGAAACCACTTTTCGCACTTGTTTTAGTGTTGAAAAACCACTTTTCGCACTCGTGTTGGTGCAGGAAACCACTTTTGCACTTGTATTAGTGTGAAAAAAACACTTTTTGCACTTGTGATAGTGTTGAAAAACCACTTTTTGCACTTGTGATAGTGTTGAAAAACAACTTTTCGCACTTGTGTTAGTGTTGAAAAACCACTTTTCGCACTTGTGTTGGTGCAGGAAACCACTTTCGCACTTGTGTTAGTGTTGAAAAACCACTTTTCACACTTGTGTTAGTGAAGGAAACCACTTTTCGCACTTGTGTTGGTGCAGCAAACCACTTTTGCACTTGTATTAGTGTGGAAAAACCACTTTTCGCACTTGTGCTAGTGTCGAAAAACCACTTTTCGCACTTGTGTTAGTGTTGAAAAACCGCTTTTCGCACTTGTGTTAGTGAAGGAAACCACTTTTTGCACTTGTGTTAGTGTTGAAAAACCACTTTTCGCACTGGTGTTGGTGAAGGAAACCACTTTTCGCACTTGTGTTAGTGTTGAAAACCCACTTTTCGCACTTGTATTAGTGAAGGAAACCACTTTTCGCATTTGTGTTGGTGCAGGAAACCACTTTTGCACTTGTATTAGTGTGGAAAAAACACTTTTTGCACTTGTGATAGTGTTGAAAAACCACTTTTCGCACTTGTGTTAGTGTTGAAAAACCACTTTTCGCACTTGTGTTGGTGCAGGAAACCACTTTTGCACTTGTATTAGTGTGGAAAAAACACTTTTTGCACCTGTGATAGTGTTGAAAAACCACTTTTCACACTTGTGTTAGTGTTGAAAAACCACTTTTCGCACTTGTGTTAGTGTTGAAAAACCACTTTTCACACTTGTGTTGGTGCAGGAAACCACTTTTTCACTTGTGTTAGTGTGGAAAAAACACTTTTTGCACTTGTGTTAGTGTTGAAAAACCACTTTTTGCACTTGTGTTAGTGTTGAAAAACTACTTTTGCACTTGTATTAGTGTGGAAAAAACACTTTTTGCACTTGTATTAGTGTGGAAAAACCACTTTTCGCACTTGTGTTAGTGTTGAAAAACCACTTTTCGCACTTGTGTTAGTGTTGAAAAACCACTTTTCGCACTGGTGTTGGTGAAGGAAACCACTTTTCGCACTTGTGTTAGTGTTGAAAAACCACTTTTCGCTCTGGTGTTGGTGAAGGAAACCACTTTTCGCACTTGTGTTAGTGTTGAAAAACCACTTTTCGCACTTGTGTTAGTGTTGAAAAACCACTTTTCGCATTTGTATTAGTGTGGAAAAAACACTTTTTGCACTTGTGATAGTGTTGAAAAAACACTTTTCGCACTTGTGTTAGTGTTGAAAACCCACTTTTCGCACTTGTGTTAGTGTTGAAAAACCACTTTTCGCACTTGTGTTAGTGTTGAAAAACCACTTTTCGCACTTGTGTTGGTGCAGGAAACCACTTTTGCACTTGTATTAGTGTGGAAAAAACACTTTTTGCACCTGTGATAGTGTTGAAAAACCACTTTTCGCACTTGTGTTAGTGTTGAAAAACCACTTTTCGCACTTGTGTTAATGTTGAAAAACCACTTTTCGCACTTGTGTTGGTGCAGGAAACCACTTTTGCACTTGTATTAGTGTGGAAAAAACACTTTTCGCACTTGTGTTAGTGTTGAAAAACTACTTTTCGCACTTGTGTTTGTGTTGAAAAACCACTTTTCGCACTTGTGTTGGTGCAGGAAACCACTTTTGCACTTGTGTTGGTGCAGGAAACCACTTTTGCACTTGTATTAGTGTGGAAAAAACACTTTTTGCACTTGTGATCGTGTTGAAAAACCACTTTTCGCACTTGTGTTGGTGCAGGAAACCACTTTTGCACTTGTATTAGTGTGGAAAAAACACATTTTGCACTTGTGATCGTGTTGAAAAACCACTTTTCGCACTTGTGTTGGTGCAGGAAACCACTTTTGCACTTGTATTAGTGTGAAAAAAACACTTTTTGCACTTGTGATAGTGTTGAAAAACCACTTTTTGCACTTGTGATAGTGTTGAAAAACCACTTTTCGCACTTGTGTTAGTGTTGAAAAACCACTTTTCCCACTTGTGTTGGTGCAGGAAACCACTTTTGCACTTGTATTAGTGTGGAAAAAACACTTTTTGCACTTGTGATAGTGTTGAAAAACCACTTTTTGCACTTGTGATAGTGTTGAAAAACCACTTTTCGCACTTGTGTTAGTGTTGAGAAACCACTTTTCGCACTTTTGTTGGTGCAGGAAACCACTTTTGCACTTGTATTAGTGTGGAAAAATCACTTTTCGCACTTGTGTTAGTGTTGAAAAACCACTTTTCGCACTTGTGTTAGTGTTGAAAAACCACTTTTCGCACTTGTGTTGGTGTTGAAAAACCACTTTTCGCACTTGTGTTAGTGAAGGAAACCACATTTTGCACTTGTGTTAGTGTTGAAAACCCACTTTTCGCACTTGTGTTAGTGAAGGAAACCACTTTTGCACTTGTATTAGTGTGGAAAAACCACTTTTCGCACTTGTTTTAGTGTTGAAAAACCACTTTTCGCACTTGTGTTAGTGAAGGAAACCACTTTTCGCACTTGTTTTAGTGTTGAAAAACCACTTTTCGCACTCGTGTTGGTGCAGGAAACCACTTTTGCACTTGTATTAGTGTGAAAAAAACACTTTTTGCACTTGTGATAGTGTTGAAAAACCACTTTTTGCACTTGTGATAGTGTTGAAAAACAACTTTTCGCACTTGTGTTAGTGTTGAAAAACCACTTTTCGCACTTGTGTTGGTGCAGGAAACCACTTTCGCACTTGTGTTAGTGTTGAAAAACCACTTTTCGCACTTGTGTTAGTGAAGGAAACCACTTTTCGCACTTGTGTTGGTGCAGCAAACCACTTTTGCACTTGTATTAGTGTGGAAAAACCACTTTTCGCACTTGTGCTAGTGTCGAAAAACCACTTTTCGCACTTGTGTTAGTGTTGAAAAACCGCTTTTCGCACTTGTGTTAGTGAAGGAAACCACTTTTTGCACTTGTGTTAGTGTTGAAAAACCACTTTTCGCACTGGTGTTGGTGAAGGAAACCACTTTTCGCACTTGTGTTAGTGTTGAAAACCCACTTTTCGCACTTGTATTAGTGAAGGAAACCACTTTTCGCATTTGTTTTGGTGCAGGAAACCACTTTTGCACTTGTATTAGTGTGGAAAAAACACTTTTTGCACTTGTGATAGTGTTGAAAAACCACTTTTCGCACTTGTGTTAGTGTTGAAAAACCACTTTTCGCACTTGTGTTGGTGCAGGAAACCACTTTTGCACTTGTATTAGTGTGGAAAAAACACTTTTTGCACCTGTGATAGTGTTGAAAAACCACTTTTCACACTTGTGTTAGTGTTGAAAAACCACTTTTCGCACTTGTGTTAGTGTTGAAAAACCACTTTTCGCACTTGTGTTGGTGCAGGAAACCACTTTTGCACTTGTATTAGTGTGGAAAAAACACTTTTTGCACTTGTGTTAGTGTTGAAAAACCACTTTTCGCACTTGTGTTAGTGTTGAAAAACTACTTTTGCACTTGTATTAGTGTGGAAAACACACTTTTTGCACTTGTATTAGTGTGGAAAAACCACTTTTCGCACTTGTGTTAGTGTTGAAAAACCACTTTTCGCACTTATGTTGGTGCAGGAAACCACTTTTGCACTTGTATTAGTGTGGAAAAACCACTTTTTGCACTTGTGATAGTGTTGAAAAACCACTTTTTGCACTTGTGATAGTGTTGAAAAACAACTTTTCGCACTTGTGTTAGTGTTGAAAAACCACTTTTCGCACTTGTGTTGGTGCAGGAAACCACTTTCGCACTTGTGTTAGTGTTGAAAAACCACTTTTCGCACTTGTGTTAGTGAAGGAAACCACTTTTCGCACTTGTGTTGGTGCAGCAAACCACTTTTGCACTTGTATTAGTGTGGAAAAACCACTTTTCGCACTTGTGCTAGTGTCGAAAAACCACTTTTCGCACTTGTGTTAGTGTTGAAAAACCGCTTTTCGCACTTGTGTTAGTGAAGGAAACCACTTTTTGCACTTGTGTTAGTGTTGAAAAACCACTTTTCGCACTGGTGTTGGTGAAGGAAACCACTTTTCGCACTTGTGTTAGTGTTGAAAACCCACTTTTCGCACTTGTATTAGTGAAGGAAACCACTTTTCGCATTTGTGTTGGTGCAGGAAACCACTTTTGCACTTGTATTAGTGTGGAAAAAACACTTTTTGCACTTGTGATAGTGTTGAAAAACCACTTTTCGCACTTGTGTTAGTGTTGAAAAACCACTTTTCGCACTTGTGTTGGTGCAGGAAACCACTTTTGCACTTGTATTAGTGTGGAAAAAACACTTTTTGCACCTGTGATAGTGTTGAAAAACCACTTTTCACACTTGTGTTAGTGTTGAAAAACCACTTTTCGCACTTGTGTTAGTGTTGAAAAACCACTTTTCACACTTGTGTTGGTGCAGGAAACCACTTTTTCACTTGTGTTAGTGTGGAAAAAACTCTTTTTGCACTTGTGTTAGTGTTGAAAAACCACTTTTTGCACTTGTGTTAGTGTTGAAAAACTACTTTTGCACTTGTATTAGTGTGGAAAAAACACTTTTTGCACTTGTATTAGTGTGGAAAAACCACTTTTCGCACTTGTGTTAGTGTTGAAAAACCACTTTTCGCACTTGTGTTGGTGCAGGAAACCACTTTTGCACTTGTATTAGTGTGGAAAAAACACTTTTTGCACTTGTGATAGTGTTGAAAAACCACTTTTCGCACTGGTGTTGGTGAAGGAAACCACTTTTTGCACTTGTGTTAGTGTTGAAAACCCACTTTTCGCACTGGTGTTGGTGAAGGAAACCACTTTTCGCACTTGTGTTAGTGTTGAAAACCCACTTTTCGCACATGTGTTAGTGTTGAAAAACCACGTCTCGCACTGGTGTTAGTGTTGAAAAACCACTTTTCGCACTTGTATTAGTGTTGAAAAACCACTTTTCGCACTTGTATTAGTGTGGAAAAAACACTTTTTGCACTTGTGATCGTGTTGAAAAACCACTTTTCGCACTTGTGATAGTGTTGAAAAACCACTTTTCGCACTTGTGTTGGTGCAGGAAACCAATTTTGCACTTGTATTAGTGTGGAAAAAACACTTTTTGCACTTGTGTTAGTGTTGAAAAAACACGTTTCGCACTGGTGTTAGTGTTGAAAAACCACTTTTCGCACTTATATTAGTGTTGAAAAACCACTTTTCACACTTGTATTAGTGTGGAAACAACACTTTTTGCACTTGTGATCGTGTTGAAAAACCACTTTTCGCACTTGTGTTAGTGTTGAAAAACCACTTTTCGCACTTGTGTTGGTGCAGGAAACCACTTTTGCACTTGTATTAGTGTGGAAAAAACACTTTTCGCACTTGTGTTAGTGTTGAAAAACCACTTTTCGCACTAGTGTTTGTGTTGAAAAACCACTTTTCGCACTTGTGTTGGTGCAGGAAACCACTTTTGCACTTGTATTAGTGTGGAAAAATACTTTTTGCACTTGTGATAGTGTTGAAAAACCTCTTTTCGCACTTGTGTTAGTGTTAAAAAACCACTTTTCGCACTTGTGTTGGTGCAGGAAACCACTTTTGCACTTGTATTAGTGTGGAAAAAACACTTTTTGCACTTGTGATCATGTTGAAAAACCACTTTTCGCACTTGTGTTAGTGTTGAAAAACCACTTTTCGCACTTGTGTTGGTGCAGGAAACCACTTTTGCACTTGTATTAGTGTGGAAAAACAACTTTTCGCACTTGTGTTAGTGTTGAAAAACCACTTTTCGCACTTCTGTTAGTGTTGAAAAACCACTTTTCGCACTTGTGTTGGTGCAGGAAACCACTTTTGCACTTGTATTAGTGTGGAAAAAACACTTTTTGCTCTTGTGATAGTGTTGAAAAAACACTTTTTGCACTTGTGTTAGTGTTGAAAAACCACTTTTCGCACTTGTGTTGGTGCAGGAAACCACTTTTTCACTTGTATTAGTGTGGAAAAACCACTTTTCGCACTTGTGATAGTGTTGAAAAACCACTTTTCGCACTTGTGTTAGTGTTGAAAAACCACTTTTCGCACTTGTGTTGGTGCAGGAAACCACTTTTGCACTTGTATTAGTGTGGAAAAAACACTTTTTGCACTTGTGTTAGTGTTGAAAAACCACTTTTTGCACTTGTGTTAGTGTTGAAAAACCACGTTTCGCACTTGTGTTGGTGCAGGAAACCACTTTTGCACTTGTATTAGTGTGGAAAAACCACTTTTCGCACTTGTGATAGTGTTGAAAAACCACTTTTCGCACTTGTGTTAGTGTTGAAAAACCACTTTTCGCACTTGTGTTGGTGCAGGAAACCACTTTTTCACTTGTATTAGTGTGGAAAAACCACTTTTCGCACTTGTGTTAGTGTTGAAAAACCACTTTTCGCACTTGTGTTAGTGTTGAAAAACCACTTTTCGCACTTGTGTTGGTGCAGGAAACCACTTTTGCACTTGTATTAGTGTGGAAAAAACACTTTTTGCACTTGTGTTAGTGAAGGAAACCACTTTTCGCACTTGTGTTAGTGTTGAAAAACCACTTTTCGCACTTGTGTTAGTGTTGAAAAACCACTTTTCGCATTTGTATTAGTGTGGAAAAAACACTTTTTGCACTTGTGATAGTGTTGAAAAAACACTTTTCGCACTTGTGTTAGTGTTGAAAACCCACTTTTCGCACTTGTGTTAGTGTTGAAAAACCACTTTTCGCACTTGTGTTAGTGTTGAAAAACCACTTTTCGCACTTGTGTTGGTGCAGGAAACCACTTTTGCACTTGTATTAGTGTGGAAAAAACACTTTTTGCACCTGTGATAGTGTTGAAAAACCACTTTTCGCACTTGTGTTAGTGTTGAAAAACCACTTTTCGCACTTGTGTTAATGTTGAAAAACCACTTTTCGCACTTGTGTTGGTGCAGGAAACCACTTTTGCACTTGTATTAGTGTGGAAAAAACACTTTTCGCACTTGTGTTAGTGTTGAAAAACTACTTTTCGCACTTGTGTTTGTGTTGAAAAACCACTTTTCGCACTTGTGTTGGTGCAGGAAACCACTTTTGCACTTGTGTTGGTGCAGGAAACCACTTTTGCACTTGTATTAGTGTGGAAAAAACACTTTTTGCACTTGTGATCGTGTTGAAAAACCACTTTTCGCACTTGTGTTGGTGCAGGAAACCACTTTTGCACTTGTATTAGTGTGGAAAAAACACATTTTGCACTTGTGATCGTGTTGAAAAACCACTTTTCGCACTTGTGTTGGTGCAGGAAACCACTTTTGCACTTGTATTAGTGTGAAAAAAACACTTTTTGCACTTGTGATAGTGTTGAAAAACCACTTTTTGCACTTGTGATAGTGTTGAAAAACCACTTTTCGCACTTGTGTTAGTGTTGAAAAACCACTTTTCCCACTTGTGTTGGTGCAGGAAACCACTTTTGCACTTGTATTAGTGTGGAAAAAACACTTTTTGCACTTGTGATAGTGTTGAAAAACCACTTTTTGCACTTGTGATAGTGTTGAAAAACCACTTTTCGCACTTGTGTTAGTGTTGAGAAACCACTTTTCGCACTTTTGTTGGTGCAGGAAACCACTTTTGCACTTGTATTAGTGTGGAAAAATCACTTTTCGCACTTGTGTTAGTGTTGAAAAACCACTTTTCGCACTTGTGTTAGTGTTGAAAAACCACTTTTCGCACTTGTGTTGGTGTTGAAAAACCACTTTTCGCACTTGTGTTAGTGAAGGAAACCACATTTCGCACTTGTGTTAGTGTTGAAAAACCACTTTTCGCACTGGTGTTGGTGAAGGAAACCACTTTTCGCACTTGTGTTAGTGTTGAAAACCCACTTTTCGCACTTGTGTTAGTGAAGGAAACCACTTTTGCACTTGTATTAGTGTGGAAAAACCACTTTTCGCACTTGTTTTAGTGTTGAAAAACCACTTTTCGCACTTGTGTTAGTGAAGGAAACCACTTTTCGCACTTGTTTTAGTGTTGAAAAACCACTTTTCGCACTCGTGTTGGTGCAGGAAACCACTTTTGCACTTGTATTAGTGTGAAAAAAACACTTTTTGCACTTGTGATAGTGTTGAAAAACCACTTTTTGCACTTGTGATAGTGTTGAAAAACAACTTTTCGCACTTGTGTTAGTGTTGAAAAACCACTTTTCGCACTTGTGTTGGTGCAGGAAACCACTTTCGCACTTGTGTTAGTGTTGAAAAACCACTTTTCACACTTGTGTTAGTGAAGGAAACCACTTTTCGCACTTGTGTTGGTGCAGCAAACCACTTTTGCACTTGTATTAGTGTGGAAAAACCACTTTTCGCACTTGTGCTAGTGTCGAAAAACCACTTTTCGCACTTGTGTTAGTGTTGAAAAACCGCTTTTCGCACTTGTGTTAGTGAAGGAAACCACTTTTTGCACTTGTGTTAGTGTTGAAAAACCACTTTTCGCACTGGTGTTGGTGAAGGAAACCACTTTTCGCACTTGTGTTAGTGTTGAAAACCCACTTTTCGCACTTGTATTAGTGAAGGAAACCACTTTTCGCATTTGTGTTGGTGCAGGAAACCACTTTTGCACTTGTATTAGTGTGGAAAAAACACTTTTTGCACTTGTGATAGTGTTGAAAAACCACTTTTCGCACTTGTGTTAGTGTTGAAAAACCACTTTTCGCACTTGTGTTGGTGCAGGAAACCACTTTTGCACTTGTATTAGTGTGGAAAAAACACTTTTTGCACCTGTGATAGTGTTGAAAAACCACTTTTCACACTTGTGTTAGTGTTGAAAAACCACTTTTCGCACTTGTGTTAGTGTTGAAAAACCACTTTTCACACTTGTGTTGGTGCAGGAAACCACTTTTTCACTTGTGTTAGTGTGGAAAAAACACTTTTTGCACTTGTGTTAGTGTTGAAAAACCACTTTTTGCACTTGTGTTAGTGTTGAAAAACTACTTTTGCACTTGTATTAGTGTGGAAAAAACACTTTTTGCACTTGTATTAGTGTGGAAAAACCACTTTTCGCACTTGTGTTAGTGTTGAAAAACCACTTTTCGCACTTGTGTTAGTGTTGAAAAACCACTTTTCGCACTGGTGTTGGTGAAGGAAACCACTTTTCGCACTTGTGTTAGTGTTGAAAAACCACTTTTCGCTCTGGTGTTGGTGAAGGAAACCACTTTTCGCACTTGTGTTAGTGTTGAAAAACCACTTTTCGCACTTGTGTTAGTGTTGAAAAACCACTTTTCGCATTTGTATTAGTGTGGAAAAAACACTTTTTGCACTTGTGATAGTGTTGAAAAACACTTTTCGCACTTGTGTTAGTGTTGAAAACCCACTTTTCGCACTTGTGTTAGTGTTGAAAAACCAATTTTCGCACTTGTGTTAGTGTTGAAAAACCACTTTTCGCACTTGTGTTGGTGCAGGAAACCACTTTTGCACTTGTATTAGTGTGGAAAAAACACTTTTTGCACCTGTGATAGTGTTGAAAAACCACTTTTCGCACTTGTGTTAGTGTTGAAAAACCACTTTTCGCACTTGTGTTAATGTTGAAAAACCACTTTTCGCACTTGTGTTGGTGCAGGAAACCACTTTTGCACTTGTATTAGTGTGGAAAAAACACTTTTCGCACTTGTGTTAGTGTTGAAAAACTACTTTTCGCACTTGTGTTTGTGTTGAAAAACCACTTTTCGCACTTGTGTTGGTGCAGGAAACCACTTTTGCACTTGTGTTGGTGCAGGAAACCACTTTTGCACTTGTATTAGTGTGGAAAAAACACTTTTTGCACTTGTGATCGTGTTGAAAAACCACTTTTCGCACTTGTGTTGGTGCAGGAAACCACTTTTGCACTTGTATTAGTGTGGAAAAAACACATTTTGCACTTGTGATCGTGTTGAAAAACCACTTTTCGCACTTGTGTTGGTGCAGGAAACCACTTTTGCACTTGTATTAGTGTGAAAAAAACACTTTTTGCACTTGTGATAGTGTTGAAAAACCACTTTTTGCACTTGTGATAGTGTTGAAAAACCACTTTTCGCACTTGTGTTAGTGTTGAAAAACCACTTTTCCCACTTGTGTTGGTGCAGGAAACCACTTTTGCACTTGTATTAGTGTGGAAAAAACACTTTTTGCACTTGTGATAGTGTTGAAAAACCACTTTTTGCACTTGTGATAGTGTTGAAAAACCACTTTTCGCACTTGTGTTAGTGTTGAGAAACCACTTTTCGCACTTTTGTTGGTGCAGGAAACCACTTTTGCACTTGTATTAGTGTGGAAAAATCACTTTTCGCACTTGTGTTAGTGTTGAAAAACCACTTTTCGCACTTGTGTTAGTGTTGAAAAACCACTTTTCGCACTTGTGTTGGTGTTGAAAAACCACTTTTCGCACTTGTGTTAGTGAAGGAAACCACATTTTGCACTTGTGTTAGTGTTGAAAACCCACTTTTCGCACTTGTGTTAGTGAAGGAAACCACTTTTGCACTTGTATTAGTGTGGAAAAACCACTTTTCGCACTTGTTTTAGTGTTGAAAAACCACTTTTCGCACTTGTGTTAGTGAAGGAAACCACTTTTCGCACTTGTTTTAGTGTTGAAAAACCACTTTTCGCACTCGTGTTGGTGCAGGAAACCACTTTTGCACTTGTATTAGTGTGAAAAAAACACTTTTTGCACTTGTGATAGTGTTGAAAAACCACTTTTTGCACTTGTGATAGTGTTGAAAAACAACTTTTCGCACTTGTGTTAGTGTTGAAAAACCACTTTTCGCACTTGTGTTGGTGCAGGAAACCACTTTCGCACTTGTGTTAGTGTTGAAAAACCACTTTTCGCACTTGTGTTAGTGAAGGAAACCACTTTTCGCACTTGTGTTGGTGCAGCAAACCACTTTTGCACTTGTATTAGTGTGGAAAAACCACTTTTCGCACTTGTGCTAGTGTCGAAAAACCACTTTTCGCACTTGTGTTAGTGTTGAAAAACCGCTTTTCGCACTTGTGTTAGTGAAGGAAACCACTTTTTGCACTTGTGTTAGTGTTGAAAAACCACTTTTCGCACTGGTGTTGGTGAAGGAAACCACTTTTCGCACTTGTGTTAGTGTTGAAAACCCACTTTTCGCACTTGTATTAGTGAAGGAAACCACTTTTCGCATTTGTTTTGGTGCAGGAAACCACTTTTGCACTTGTATTAGTGTGGAAAAAACACTTTTTGCACTTGTGATAGTGTTGAAAAACCACTTTTCGCACTTGTGTTAGTGTTGAAAAACCACTTTTCGCACTTGTGTTGGTGCAGGAAACCACTTTTGCACTTGTATTAGTGTGGAAAAAACACTTTTTGCACCTGTGATAGTGTTGAAAAACCACTTTTCACACTTGTGTTAGTGTTGAAAAACCACTTTTCGCACTTGTGTTAGTGTTGAAAAACCACTTTTCACACTTGTGTTGGTGCAGGAAACCACTTTTTCACTTGTGTTAGTGTGGAAAAAACACTTTTTGCATTTGTGTTAGTGTTGAAAAACCACTTTTTGCACTTGTGTTAGTGTTGAAAAACTACTTTTGCACTTGTATTAGTGTGGAAAAAACACTTTTTGCACTTGTATTAGTGTGGAAAAACCACTTTTCGCACTTGTGTTAGTGTTGAAAAACCACTTTTCGCACTTGTGTTGGTGCAGGAAACCACTTTTGCACTTGTATTAGTGTGGAAAAAACACTTTTTGCACTTGTGATAGTGTTGAAAAACCACTTTTCGCACTGGTGTTGGTGAAGGAAACCACTTTTTGCACTTGTGTTAGTGTTGAAAACCCACTTTTCGCACTGGTGTTGGTGAAGGAAACCACTTTTCGCACTTGTGTTAGTGTTGAAAACCCACTTTTCGCACATGTGTTAGTGTTGAAAAACCACGTTTCGCACTGGTGTTAGTGTTGAAAAACCACTTTTCGCACTTGTATTAGTGTTGAAAAACCACTTTTCGCACTTGTATTAGTGTGGAAAAAACACTTTTTGCACTTGTGATCGTGTTGAAAAACCACTTTTCGCACTTGTGTTAGTGTTGAAAAACCACTTTTCGCACTTGTGTTGGTGCAGGAAACCACTTTTGCACTTGTATTAGTGTGGAAAAAACACTTTTCGCACTTGTGTTAGTGTTGAAAAACCACTTTTCGCACTTGTGTTAGTGTTGAAAAACCACTTTTCGCACTTGTGTTTGTGTTGAAAAACCACTTTTCGCACTTGTGTTGGTGCAGGAAACCACTTTTGCACTTGTATTAGTGTGGAAAAAATACTTTTTGCACTTGTGATAGTGTTGAAAAACCTCTTTTCGCACTTGTGTTAGTGTTAAAAAACCACTTTTCGCACTTGTGTTGGTGCAGGAAACCACTTTTGCACTTGTATTAGTGTGGAAAAAACACTATTTGCACTTGTGATCATGTTGAAAAACCACTTTTCGCACTTGTGTTAGTGTTGAAAAACCACTTTTCGCACTTGTGTTGGTGCAGGAAACCACTTTTGCACTTGCATTAGTGTGGAAAAACAACTTTTCGCACTTGTGTTAGTGTTGAAAAACCACTTTTCGCACTTCTGTTAGTGTTGAAAAACCACTTTTCGCACTTGTGTTGGTGCAGGAAACCACTTTTGCACTTGTATTGGTGTGGAAAAAACACTTTTTGCTCTTGTGATAGTGTTGAAAAAACACTTTTTGCACTTGTGTTAGTGTTGAAAAACCACTTTTCGCACTTGTGTTGGTGCAGGAAACCACTTTTTCACTTGTATTAGTGTGGAAAAACCACTTTTCGCACTTGTGATAGTGTTGAAAAACCACTTTTCGCACTTGTGTTAGTGTTGAAAAACCACTTTTCGCACTTGTGTTAGTGTTGAAAAACCACTTTTCGCACTTGTGTTGGTGCAGGAAACCACTTTTGCACTTGTATTAGTGTGGAAAAAACACTTTTTGCACTTGTGTTAGTGTTGAAAAACCACTTTTTGCACTTGTGTTAGTGTTGAAAAACCACGTTTCGCACTTGTGTTGGTGCAGGAAACCACTTTTGCACTTGTATTAGTGTGGAAAAACCACTTTTCGCACTTGTGATAGTGTTGAAAAACCACTTTTCGCACTTGTGTTAGTGTTGAAAAACCACTTTTCGCACTTGTGTTGGTGCAGGAAACCACTTTTTCACTTGTATTAGTGTGGAAAAACCACTTTTCGCACTTGTGTTAGTGTTGAAAAACCACTTTTCGCACTTGTGTTAGTGTTGAAAAACCACTTTTCGCACTTGTGTTGGTGCAGGAAACCACTTTTGCACTTGTATTAGTGTGGAAAAAACACTTTTTGCACTTGTGTTAGTGTTGAAAAACCACTTTTCGCACTTGTGTTAGTGTTGAAAAACTACTTTTGCACTTGTATTAGTGTGGAAAACACACTTTTTGCACTTGTATTAGTGTGGAAAAACCACTTTTCGCACTTGTGTTAGTGTTGAAAAACCACTTTTCGCACTTGTGTTGGTGCAGGAAACCACTTTTGCACTTGTATTAGTGTGGAAAAAAACACTTTTTGCACTTGTGATAGTGTTGAAAAACCACTTTTCGCACTTGTGTTAGTGTTGAAAAACCACTTTTCGCACTGGTGTTGGTGAAGGAAACCACTTTTCGCACTTGCGTTAGTGTTGAAAAACCACTTTTCGCTCTGGTGTTGGTGAAGGAAACCACTTTTCGCACTTGTGTTAGTGTTGAAAAACCACTTTTCGCACTTGTGTTAGTGTTGAAAAACCACTTTTCGCATTTGTATTAGTGTGGAAAAAACACTTTTTGCACTTGTGATAGTGTTGAAAAAACACTTTTCGCACTTGTGTTAGTGTTGAAAACCCACTTTTCGCACTTGTGTTAGTGTTGAAAAACCACTTTTCGCACTTGTGTTGGTGCAGGAAACCACTTTTGCACTTGTATTAGTGTGGAAAAAACACTTTTTGCACCTGTGATAGTGTTGAAAAACCACTTTTCGCACTTGTGTTAGTGTTGAAAAACCACTTTTCGCACTTGTGTTAATGTTGAAAAAACCACTTTTGCACTTGTATTAGTGTGGAAAAAACACTTTTCGCACTTGTGTTAGTGTTGAAAAACTACTTTTCGCACTTGTGTTTGTGTTGAAAAACCACTTTTCGCACTTGTGTTGGTGCAGGAAACCACTTTTGCACTTGTGTTGGTGCAGGAAACCACTTTTGCACTTGTATTAGTGTGGAAAAAACACTTTTTGCACTTGTGATCGTGTTGAAAAACCACTTTTCGCACTTGTGTTGGTGCAGGAAACCACTTTTGCACTTGTATTAGTGTGGAAAAAACACTTTTTGCACTTGTGATCGTGTTGAAAAACCACTTTTCGCACTTGTGTTGGTGCAGGAAACCACTTTTGCACTTGTATTAGTGTGAAAAAAACACTTTTTGCACTTGTGATAGTGTTGAAAAACCACTTTTTGCACTTGTGATAGTGTTGAAAAACCACTTTTCGCACTTGTGTTAGTGTTGAAAAACCACTTTTCCCACTTGTGTTGGTGCAGGAAACCACTTTTGCACTTGTATTAGTGTGGAAAAAACACTTTTTGCACTTGTGATAGTGTTGAAAAACCACTTTTTGCACTTGTGATAGTGTTGAAAAACCACTTTTCGCACTTGTGTTAGTGTTGAGAAACCACTTTTCGCACTTTTGTTGCTGCAGGAAACCACTTTTGCACTTGTATTAGTGTGGAAAAATCACTTTTCGCACTTGTGTTAGTGTTGAAAACCCACTTTTCGCACTTGTGTTAGTGTTGAAAAACCACTTTTCGCACTTGTGTTGGTGTTGAAAAACCACTTTTCGCACTTGTGTTAGTGAAGGAAACCACTTTTCGCACTTGTGTTAGTGTTGAAAAACCACTTTTCGCACTGGTGTTGGTGAAGGAAACCACTTTTCGCACTTGTGTTAGTGTTGAAAACCCACTTTTCGCACTTGTGTTAGTGAAGGAAACCACTTTTGCACTTGTATTAGTGTGGAAAAACCACTTTTCGCACTTGTTTTAGTGTTGAAAAACCACTTTTCGCACTTGTGTTAGTGAAGGAAACCACTTTTCGCACTTGTGTTAGTGTTGAAAAACCACTTTTCGCACTGGTGTTGTTGAAGGAAACCGCTTTTCGCACTTGTGTTAGTGTTGAAAACCCACTTTTCGCACTTGTGTTGGTGTTGAAAAACCACTTTTCGCACTTGTGTTGGTGCAGGAAACCACTTTTGCACTTGTATTAGTGTGGAAAAACCACTTTTCGCACTTGTGATAGTGTTGAAAAACCACTTTTCGCACTTGTGTTAGTGTTGAAAAACCACTTTTCGCACTTGTGTTAGTGTTGAAAAACCACTTTTCCCACTTGTGTTGGTGCAGGAAACCACTTTTGCACTTGTATTCGTGTGAAAAAAACACTTTTTGCACTTGTGATAGTGTTGAAAAACCACTTTTTGCACTTGTGATAGTGTTGAAAAACCACTTTTCGCACTTGTGTTAGTGAAGGAAACCACTTTTCGCACTTGTGTTAGTGTTGAAAACCCACTTTTCGCACTTGTGTTAGTGTTGAAAAACCACTTTTCGCACTTGTGTTAGTGAAGGAAACCACTTTTCGCACTTGTGTTAGTGTTGAAAACCCACTTTTCGCACTTGTGTTAGTGTTGAAAAACCACTTTTCGCACTGGTGTTGGTGAAGGAAACCACTTTTCGCACTTGTGTTAGTGTTGAAAACCCACTTTTCGCACTTGTATTAGTGAAGGAAACCACTTTTCGCACTTGTGTTGGTGCAGGAAACCACTTTTGCACTTGTATTAGTGTGGAAAAAACACTTTTTGCACTTGTGATAGTGTTGAAAAACCACTTTTCGCACTTGTGATAGTGTTGAAAAACCACTTTTCGCACTTGTGTTAGTGTTGAAAAACCACTTTTGCACTTGTATTAGTGTGGAAAAAACACTTTTTGCACTTGTGATAGTGTTGAAAAACCACTTTTTGCGCTTGTGATAGTGTTGAAAAATGACTTTTTGCACTTGTGTTAGTGTTGAAAAACCACTTTTCGCACTTGTGTTAGTGTTGAAAAACCACTTTTCGCACTTGTGTTAGTGTTGAAAAACCACTTTTCGCACTTGTGTTGGTGTTGAAAAACCACTTTTCGCACTTGTGTTAGTGAAGGAAACCACTTTTTGCACTTGTGATAGTGTTGAAAAACCACTTTTCGCACTTGTGTTTGTGCAGGAAACCACTTTTGCACTTGTATTAGTGTGGAAAAACCACTTTTCGCACTTGTGTTAGTATTGAAAAGCCACTTTTCGCACTTGTGTTAGTGTTGAAAAACCACTTTTCGCACTTGTGTTAGTGTTTAAAAACCACTTTTCGCACTTGTGTTAGTGAAGGAAACCACTTTTTGCACTTGTGATAGTGTTGAAAAACCACTTTTCGCACTTGTGTTGGTGCAGGAAACCAATTTTGCACTTGTATTCGTGTGGAAAAATCACTTTTCGCACTTGTGTTAGTGTTGAAAAACCACTTTTCGCACTTGTGTTAGTTTTGAAAAACCACTTTTCGCACTTGTGTTGGTGTTGAAAAACCACTTTTCGCACTTGTGTTAGTGAAGGAAACCACTTTTCGCACTTGTGTTAGTGTTGAAAAACCACTTTTCGCACTGGTGTTGGTGAAGGAAACTGCTTTTCGCACTTGTGTTAGTGTTGAAAACCCACTTTTCGCACTTGTGTTAGTGAAGGAAACCACTTTTCGCACTTGTGTTGGTGCAGGAAACCACTTCTGCACTTGTATTAGTGTGGAAAAACCACTTTTGCACTTGTATTAGTGTGGAAAAAACACTTTTTGCACTTGTGATAGTGTTGAAAAACCACTTTTCGCACTTGTGATAGTGTTGAAAAACCACTTTTCGCACTTGTGTTAGTGTTGAGAAACCACTTTTCGCACTTTTGTTGCTGCAGGAAACCACTTTTGCACTTGTATTAGTGTGGAAAAATCACTTTTCGCACTTGTGTTAGTGTTGAAAGACCACTTTTCGCACTTGTGTTAGTGTTGAAAAACCACTTTTCGCACTTGTGTTGGTGTTGAAAAACCACTTTTCGCACTTGTGTTAGTGAAGGAAACCACTTTTCGCACTTGTGTTAGTGTTGAAAAACCACTTTTCGCACTGGTGTTGGTGAAGGAAACCACTTTTCGCACTTGTGTTAGTGTTGAAAACCCACTTTTCGCACTTGTGTTAGTGAAGGAAACCACTTTTGCACTTGTATTAGTGTGGAAAAACCACTTTTCGCACTTGTTTTAGTGTTGAAAAACCACTTTTCGCACTTGTGTTAGTGAAGGAAACCACTTTTCGCACTTGTGTTAGTGTTGAAAAACCACTTTTCGCACTGGTGTTGTTGAAGGAAACCGCTTTTCGCACTTGTGTTAGTGTTGAAAACCCACTTTTCGCACTTGTGTTGGTGTTGAAAAACCACTTTTCGCACTTGTGTTGGTGCAGGAAACCACTTTTGCACTTGTATTAGTGTGGAAAAACCACTTTTCGCACTTGTGATAGTGTTGAAAAACCACTTTTCGCACTTGTGTTAGTGTTGAAAAACCACTTTTCGCACTTGTGTTAGTGTTGAAAAACCACTTTTCCCACTTGTGTTGGTGCAGGAAACCACTTTTGCACTTGTATTCGTGTGAAAAAAACACTTTTTGCACTTGTGATAGTGTTGAAAAACCACTTTTTGCACTTGTGATAGTGTTGAAAAACCACTTTTCGCACTTGTGTTAGTGAAGGAAACCACTTTTCGCACTTGTGTTAGTGTTGAAAACCCACTTTTCGCACTTGTGTTAGTGTTGAAAAACCACTTTTCGCACTTGTGTTAGTGAAGGAAACCACTTTTCGCACTTGTGTTAGTGTTGAAAACCCACTTTTCGCACTTGTGTTAGTGTTGAAAAACCACTTTTCGCACTGGTGTTGGTGAAGGAAACCACTTTTCAAACTTGTGTTAGTGTTGAAAACCCACTTTTCGCACTTGTATTAGTGAAGGAAACCACTTTTCGCACTTGTGTTGGTGCAGGAAACCACTTTTGCACTTGTATTAGTGTGGAAAAAACACTTTTTGCACTTGTGATAGTGTTGAAAAACCACTTTTCGCACTTGTGATAGTGTTGAAAAACCACTTTTCGCACTTGTGTTAGTGTTGAAAAACCACTTTTGCACTTGTATTAGTGTGGAAAAAACACTTTTTGCACTTGTGATAGTGTTGAAAAACCACTTTTTGCGCTTGTGATAGTGTTGAAAAATGACTTTTTGCACTTGTGTTAGTGTTGAAAAACCACTTTTCGCACTTGTGTTAGTGTTGAAAAACCACTTTTCGCACTTGTGTTAGTGTTGAAAAACCACTTTTCGCACTTGTGTTGGTGTTGAAAAACCACTTTTCGCACTTGTGTTAGTGAAGGAAACCACTTTTTGCACTTGTGATAGTGTTGAAAAACCACTTTTCGCACTTGTGTTTGTGCAGGAAACCACTTTTGCACTTGTATTAGTGTGGAAAAACCACTTTTCGCACTTGTGTTAGTATTGAAAAGCCACTTTTCGCACTTGTGTTAGTGTTGAAAAACCACTTTTCGCACTTGTGTTAGTGTTTAAAAACCACTTTTCGCACTTGTGTTAGTGAAGGAAACCACTTTTTGCACTTGTGATAGTGTTGAAAAACCACTTTTCGCACTTGTGTTGGTGCAGGAAACCAATTTTGCACTTGTATTCGTGTGGAAAAATCACTTTTCGCACTTGTGTTAGTGTTGAAAAACCACTTTTCGCACTTGTGTTAGTTTTGAAAAACCACTTTTCGCACTTGTGTTGGTGTTGAAAAACCACTTTTTGCACTTGTGTTAGTGAAGGAAACCACTTTTCGCACTTGTGTTAGTGTTGAAAAACCACTTTTCGCACTGGTGTTGGTGAAGGAAACTGCTTTTCGCACTTGTGTTAGTGTTGAAAACCCACTTTTCGCACTTGTGTTAGTGAAGGAAACCACTTTTCGCACTTGTGTTGGTGCAGGAAACCACTTCTGCACTTGTATTAGTGTGGAAAAACCACTTTTGCACTTGTATTAGTGTGGAAAAACCACTTTTCGCACTTGTGATAGTGTTGAAAAACCACTTTTCGCACTTGTGTTAGTGTTGAAAAACCACTTTTCGCACTTGTGTTAGTGTTGAAAAACCACTTTTCCCACTTGTGTTGGTGCAGGAAACCACTTTTGCACTTGTATTAGTGTGAAAAAAACACTTTTTGCACTTGTGATAGTGTTGAAAAACCACTTTTTGCACTTGTGATAGTGTTGAAAAACCACTTTTCGCACTTGTGTTAGTGTTGAAAAACCACTTTTCGCACTTGTGTTGGTGCAGGAAACCACTTTCGCACTTGTGTTAGTGTTGAAAAACCACTTTTCGCACTTGTGTTAGTGTTGAAAACCCACTTTTCGCACTTGTGTTAGTGTTGAAAAACCACTTTTCGCACTGGTGTTGGTGAAGGAAACCACTTTTCGCACTTGTGTTAATGTTGAAAACCCACTTTTCGCACTTGTATTAGTGAAGGAAACCACTTTTCGCACTTGTGTTGGTGCAGGAAACCACTATTGCACTTGTATTAGTGTGGAAAAAACACTTTTTGCACTTGTGATAGTGTTGAAAAACCACTTTTCGCACTTGTGATAGTGTTGAAAAACCACTTTTCGCACTTGTGTTAGTGTTGAAAAACCACTTTTGCACTTGTATTAGTGTGGAAAAAACACTTTTTGCACTTGTGATAGTGTTGAAAAACCACTTTTTGCGCTTGTGATAGTGTTGAAAAATGACTTTTTGCACTTGTGTTAGTGTTGAAAAACCACTTTTCGCACTTGTGTTTGTGTTGAAAAACCACTTTTCGCACTTGTGTTAGTGTTGAAAAACCACTTTTCGCACTTGTGTTAGTGAAGGAAACCACTTTTTGCACTTGTGATAGTGTTGAAAAACCACTTTTCGCACTTGTGTTGGTGCAGGAAACCACTTTTGCACTTGTATTAGTGTGGAAAAACCACTTTTCGCACTTGTGATAGTGTTGAAAAACCACTTTTCGCACTTGTGTTAGTGTTGAAAAACCACTTTTCGCACTTGTGTTAGTGTTGAAAAACCACTTTTCCCACTTGTGTTGGTGCAGGAAACCACTTTTGCACTTGTATTAGTGTGAAAAAAACACTTTTTGCACTTGTGATAGTGTTGAAAAACCACTTTTTGCACTTGTGATAGTGTTGAAAAACCACTTTTCGCACTTGTGTTAGTGTTGAAAAACCACTTTTCGCACTTGTGTTGGTGCAGGAAACCACGTTCGCACTTGTGTTCGTGTTGAAAACCCACTTTTCGCACTTGTGTTAGTGTTGAAAAACCACTTTTCGCACTTGTGTTAGTGTTGAAAAACCACTTTTCGCACTTGTGTTGGTGTTGAAAAACCACTTTTCGCACTTGTGTTAGTGAAGGAAACCACTTTTTGCACTTGTGATAGTGTTGAAAAACCACTTTTCGCACTTGTGTTTGTGCAGGAAACCACTTTTGCACTTGTATTAGTGTGGAAAAACCACTTTTCGCACTTGTGTTAGTATTGAAAAGCCACTTTTCGCACTTGTGTTAGTGTTGAAAAACCACTTTTCGCACTTGTGTTAGTGTTTAAAAACCACTTTTCGCACTTGTGTTAGTGAAGGAAACCACTTTTTGCACTTGTGATAGTGTTGAAAAACCACTTTTCGCACTTGTGTTGGTGCAGGAAACCAATTTTGCACTTGTATTCGTGTGGAAAAATCACTTTTCGCACTTGTGTTAGTGTTGAAAAACCACTTTTCGCACTTGTGTTAGTTTTGAAAAACCACTTTTCGCACTTGTGTTGGTGTTGAAAAACCACTTTTTGCACTTGTGTTAGTGAAGGAAACCACTTTTCGCACTTGTGCTAGTGTTGAAAAACCACTTTTCGCACTGGTGTTGGTGAAGGAAACTGCTTTTCGCACTTGTGTTAGTGTTGAAAACCCACTTTTCGCACTTGTGTTAGTGAAGGAAACCACTTTTCGCACTTGTGTTGGTGCAGGAAACCACTTCTGCACTTGTATTAGTGTGGAAAAACCACTTTTGCACTTGTATTAGTGTGGAAAAACCACTTTTCGCACTTGTGATAGTGTTGAAAAACCACTTTTCGCACTTGTGTTAGTGTTGAAAAACCACTTTTCGCACTTGTGTTAGTGTTGAAAAACCACTTTTCCCACTTGTGTTGGTGCAGGAAACCACTTTTGCACTTGTATTAGTGTGAAAAAAACACTTTTTGCACTTGTGATAGTGTTGAAAAACCACTTTTTGCACTTGTGATAGTGTTGAAAAACCACTTTTCGCACTTGTGTTAGTGTTGAAAAACCACTTTTCGCACTTGTGTTGGTGCAGGAAACCACTTTCGCACTTGTGTTAGTGTTGAAAAACCACTTTTCGCACTTGTGTTAGTGTTGAAAACCCACTTTTCGCACTTGTGTTAGTGTTGAAAAACCACTTTTCGCACTGGTGTTGGTGAAGGAAACCACTTTTCGCACTTGTGTTAATGTTGAAAACCCACTTTTCGCACTTGTATTAGTGAAGGAAACCACTTTTCGCACTTGTGTTGGTGCAGGAAACCACTATTGCACTTGTATTAGTGTGGAAAAAACACTTTTTGCACTTGTGATAGTGTTGAAAAACCACTTTTCGCACTTGTGATAGTGTTGAAAAACCACTTTTCGCACTTGTGTTAGTGTTGAAAAACCACTTTTGCACTTGTATTAGTGTGGAAAAAACACTTTTTGCACTTGTGATAGTGTTGAAAAACCACTTTTTGCGCTTGTGATAGTGTTGAAAAATGACTTTTTGCACTTGTGTTAGTGTTGAAAAACCACTTTTCGCACTTGTGTTTGTGTTGAAAAACCACTTTTCGCACTTGTGTTAGTGTTGAAAAACCACTTTTCGCACTTGTGTTAGTGAAGGAAACCACTTTTTGCACTTGTGATAGTGTTGAAAAACCACTTTTCGCACTTGTGTTGGTGCAGGAAACCACTTTTGCACTTGTATTAGTGTGGAAAAACCACTTTTCGCACTTGTGATAGTGTTGAAAAACCACTTTTCGCACTTGTGTTAGTGTTGAAAAACCACTTTTCGCACTTGTGTTAGTGTTGAAAAACCACTTTTCCCACTTGTGTTGGTGCAGGAAACCACTTTTGCACTTGTATTAGTGTGAAAAAAACACTTTTTGCACTTGTGATAGTGTTGAAAAACCACTTTTTGCACTTGTGATAGTGTTGAAAAACCACTTTTCGCACTTGTGTTAGTGTTGAAAAACCACTTTTCGCACTTGTGTTGGTGCAGGAAACCACGTTCGCACTTGTGTTCGTGTTGAAAACCCACTTTTCGCACTTGTGTTAGTGTTGAAAAACCACTTTTCGCACTTGTGTTAGTGTTGAAAAACCACTTTTCGCACTTGTGTTGGTGTTGAAAAACCACTTTTCGCACTTGTGTTAGTGAAGGAAACCACTTTTTGCACTTGTGATAGTGTTGAAAAACCACTTTTCGCACTTGTGTTTGTGCAGGAAACCACTTTTGCACTTGTATTAGTGTGGAAAAACCACTTTTCGCACTTGTGTTAGTATTGAAAAGCCACTTTTCGCACTTGTGTTAGTGTTGAAAAACCACTTTTCGCACTTGTGTTAGTGTTTAAAAACCACTTTTCGCACTTGTGTTAGTGAAGGAAACCACTTTTTGCACTTGTGATAGTGTTGAAAAACCACTTTTCGCACTTGTGTTGGTGCAGGAAACCAATTTTGCACTTGTATTCGTGTGGAAAAATCACTTTTCGCACTTGTGTTAGTGTTGAAAAACCACTTTTCGCACTTGTGTTAGTTTTGAAAAACCACTTTTCGCACTTGTGTTGGTGTTGAAAAACCACTTTTTGCACTTGTGTTAGTGAAGGAAACCACTTTTCGCACTTGTGCTAGTGTTGAAAAACCACTTTTCGCACTGGTGTTGGTGAAGGAAACTGCTTTTCGCACTTGTGTTAGTGTTGAAAACCCACTTTTCGCACTTGTGTTAGTGAAGGAAACCACTTTTCGCACTTGTGTTGGTGCAGGAAACCACTTCTGCACTTGTATTAGTGTGGAAAAACCACTTTTGCACTTGTATTAGTGTGGAAAAACCACTTTTCGCACTTGTGATAGTGTTGAAAAACCACTTTTCGCACTTGTGTTAGTGTTGAAAAACCACTTTTCGCACTTGTGTTAGTGTTGAAAAACCACTTTTCCCACTTGTGTTGGTGCAGGAAACCACTTTTGCACTTGTATTAGTGTGAAAAAAACACTTTTTGCACTTGTGATAGTGTTGAAAAACCACTTTTTGCACTTGTGATAGTGTTGAAAAACCACTTTTCGCACTTGTGTTAGTGTTGAAAAACCACTTTTCGCACTTGTGTTGGTGCAGGAAACCACTTTCGCACTTGTGTTAGTGTTGAAAAACCACTTTTCGCACTTGTGTTAGTGTTGAAAACCCACTTTTCGCACTTGTGTTAGTGTTGAAAAACCACTTTTCGCACTGGTGTTGGTGAAGGAAACCACTTTTCGCACTTGTGTTAATGTTGAAAACCCACTTTTCGCACTTGTATTAGTGAAGGAAACCACTTTTCGCACTTGTGTTGGTGCAGGAAACCACTATTGCACTTGTATTAGTGTGGAAAAAACACTTTTTGCACTTGTGATAGTGTTGAAAAACCACTTTTCGCACTTGTGATAGTGTTGAAAAACCACTTTTCGCACTTGTGTTAGTGTTGAAAAACCACTTTTGCACTTGTATTAGTGTGGAAAAAACACTTTTTGCACTTGTGATAGTGTTGAAAAACCACTTTTTGCGCTTGTGATAGTGTTGAAAAATGACTTTTTGCACTTGTGTTAGTGTTGAAAAACCACTTTTCGCACTTGTGTTTGTGTTGAAAAACCACTTTTCGCACTTGTGTTAGTGTTGAAAAACCACTTTTCGCACTTGTGTTAGTGAAGGAAACCACTTTTTGCACTTGTGATAGTGTTGAAAAACCACTTTTCGCACTTGTGTTGGTGCAGGAAACCACTTTTGCACTTGTATTAGTGTGGAAAAACCACTTTTCGCACTTGTGATAGTGTTGAAAAACCACTTTTCGCACTTGTGTTAGTGTTGAAAAACCACTTTTCGCACTTGTGTTAGTGTTGAAAAACCACTTTTCCCACTTGTGTTGGTGCAGGAAACCACTTTTGCACTTGTATTAGTGTGAAAAAAACACTTTTTGCACTTGTGATAGTGTTGAAAAACCACTTTTTGCACTTGTGATAGTGTTGAAAAACCACTTTTCGCACTTGTGTTAGTGTTGAAAAACCACTTTTCGCACTTGTGTTGGTGCAGGAAACCACGTTCGCACTTGTGTTCGTGTTGAAAACCCACTTTTCGCACTTGTGTTAGTGTTGAAAAACCACTTTTCGCACTGGTGTTGGTGAAGGAAACCACTTTTCGCACTTGTGTTAGTGTTGAAAACCCACTTTTCGCACTTGTATTAGTGAAGGAAACCACTTTTCGCACTTGTGTTGGTGCAGGAAACCACTTTTGCACTTGTATTAGTGTGGAAAAAACACTTTTTGCACTTGTGATAGTGTTGAAAAACCACTTTTCGCACTTGTGATAGTGTTGAAAAACCACTTTTCGCACTTGTATTAGTGTGGAAAAAACACTTTTTGCACTTGTGATAGTGTTGAAAAACCATTTTTGCGCTTGTGATAGTGTTGAAAAATGATGTTTTGCACTTGTGTTAGTGTTGAAAAACCACTTTTCGCACTTGTGTTAGTGTTGAAAAACCACTTTTCGCACTTGTGTTAGTGTTGAAAAACCACTTTTCGCACTTGTGTTAGTGAAGGAAACCACTTTTTGCACTTGTGATAGTGTTGAAAAACCACTTTTCGCACTTGTGTTGGTGCAGGAAACCACTTTTGCACTTGTATTAGTGTGGAAAAACCACTTTTCGCACTTGTGTTAGTGTTGAAAAACCACTTTTCGCACTTGTGTTAGTGTTGAAAAACCACTTTTCGCACTTGTGTTGGTGTTGAAAAACCACTTTTCGCACTTGCGTTGGTGCAGGAAACCACTTTTGCACTTGTATTAGTGTGGAAAAACCTCTTTTCGCACTTGTGTTAGTGTTGAAAAACCACTTTTCGCACTTGTGTTAGTGTTGAAAAACCACTTTTCGCACTTGTGTTAGTGTTTAAAAACCACTTTTCGCACTTGTGTTAGTGAAGGAAACTACTTTTTGCATTTGTGATAGTGTTGAAAAACCACTTTTCGCACTTGTGTTGGTGCAGGAAACCAATTTTGCACTTGTATTAGTGTGGAAAAAACACTTTTTGCACTTGTGATAGTGTTGAAAAACCACTTTTCGCACTTGTGTTAGTGTTGAAAAACCACTTTTCGCACTTGTGTTGGTGTTGAAAAACCACTTTTTGCACTTGTGTTAGTGAAGGAAACCACTTTTCGCACTTGTGTTAGTGTTGAAAAACCACTTTTCGCACTGGTGTTGGTGAAGGAAACCACTTTTCGCACTTGTGTTAGTGTTGAAAACCCACTTTTCGCACTTGTGTTAGTGAAGGAAACCACTTTTGCACTTGTATTAGTGTGGAAAAACCACTTTTCGCACTTGTTTTAGTGTTGAAAAACCACTTTTCGCACTTGTGTTAGTGAAGGAAACCACTTTTCCCACTTGTGTTAGTGTTGAAAAACCACTTTTCGCACTGGTGTTGTTGAAGGAAACCGCTTTTCGCACTTGTGTTAGTGTTGAAAACCCACTTTTCGCACTTGTGTTGGTGTTGAAAAACCACTTTTCGCACTTGTGTTGGTGCAGGAAACCACTTTTGCACTTGTATTAGTGTGGAAAAACCACTTTTCGCACTTGTGATAGTGTTGAAAAACCACTTTTCGCACTTGTGTTAGTGTTGAAAAACCACTTTTCGCACTTGTGTTAGTGTTGAAAAACCACTTTTCCCACTTGTGTTGGTGCAGGAAACCACTTTTGCACTTGTATTCGTGTGAAAAAAACACTTTTTGCACTTGTGATAGTGTTGAAAAACCACTTTTTGCACTTGTGATAGTGTTGAAAAACCACTTTTCGCACTTGTGTTAGTGAAGGAAACCACTTTTCGCACTTGTGTTAGTGTTGAAAACCCACTTTTCGCACTTGTGTTAGTGTTGAAAAACCACTTTTCGCACTTGTGCTAGTGAAGGAAACCACTTTTCGCACTTGTGTTAGTGTTGAAAACCCACTTTTCGCACTTGTGTTAGTGTTGAAAAACCACTTTTCGCACTGGTGTTGGTGAAGGAAACCACTTTTCGCACTTGTGTTAGTGTTGAAAACCCACTTTTCGCACTTGAATTAGTGAAGGAAACCACTTTTCGCACTTGTGTTGGTGCAGGAAACCACTTTTGCACTTGTATTAGTGTGGAAAAAACACTTTTTGCACTTGTGATAGTGTTGAAAAACCACTTTTCGCACTTGTGATAGTGTTGAAAAACCACTTTTCGCACTTGTGTTAGTGTTGAAAAACCACTTTTGCACTTGTATTAGTGTGGAAAAAACACTTTTTGCACTTGTGATAGTGTTGAAAAACCACTTTTTGCGCTTGTGATAGTGTTGAAAAATGACTTTTTGCACTTGTGTTAGTGTTGAAAAACCACTTTTCGCACTTGTGTTAGTGTTGAAAAACCACTTTTCGCACTTGTGTTAGTGTTGAAAAACCACTTTTCGCACTTGTGTTGGTGTTGAAAAACCACTTTTCGCACTTGTGTTAGTGAAGGAAACCACTTTTTGCACTTGTGATAGTGTTGAAAAACCACTTTTCGCACTTGTGTTTGTGCAGGAAACCACTTTTGCACTTGTATTAGTGTGGAAAAACCACTTTTCGCACTTGTGTTAGTATTGAAAAGCCACTTTTCGCACTTGTGTTAGTGTTGAAAAACCACTTTTCGCACTTGTGTTAGTGTTTAAAAACCACTTTTCGCACTTGTGTTAGTGAAGGAAACCACTTTTTGCACTTGTGATAGTGTTGAAAAACCACTTTTCGCACTTGTGTTGGTGCAGGAAACCAATTTTGCACTTGTATTCGTGTGGAAAAATCACTTTTCGCACTTGTGTTAGTGTTGATAAACCACTTTTCGCACTTGTGTTAGTTTTGAAAAACCACTTTTCGCACTTGTGTTGGTGTTGAAAAACCACTTTTCGCACTTGTGTTAGTGAAGGAAACCACTTTTCGCACTTGTGTTAGTGTTGAAAAACCACTTTTCGCACTGGTGTTGGTGAAGGAAACTGCTTTTCGCACTTGTGTTAGTGTTGAAAACCCACTTTTCGCACTTGTGTTAGTGAAGGAAACCACTTTTCGCACTTGTGTTGGTGCAGGAAACCACTTCTGCACTTGTATTAGTGTGGAAAAACCACTTTTGCACTTGTATTAGTGTGGAAAAACCACTTTTCGCACTTGTGATAGTGTTGAAAAACCACTTTTCGCACTTGTGTTAGTGTTGAAAAACCACTTTTCGCACTTGTGTTAGTGTTGAAAAACCACTTTTCCCACTTGTGTTGGTGCAGGAAACCACTTTTGCACTTGTATTAGTGTGAAAAAAACACTTTTTGCACTTGTGATAGTGTTGAAAAACCACTTTTTGCACTTGTGATAGTGTTGAAAAACCACTTTTCGCACTTGTGTTAGTGTTGAAAAACCACTTTTCGCACTTGTGTTGGTGCAGGAAACCACTTTCGCACTTGTGTTAGTGTTGAAAAACCACTTTTCGCACTTGTGTTAGTGTTGAAAACCCACTTTTCGCACTTGTGTTAGTGTTGAAAAACCACTTTTCGCACTGGTGTTGGTGAAGGAAACCACTTTTCGCACTTGTGTTAATGTTGAAAACCCACTTTTCGCACTTGTATTAGTGAAGGAAACCACTTTTCGCACTTGTGTTGGTGCAGGAAACCACTATTGCACTTGTATTAGTGTGGAAAAAACACTTTTTGCACTTGTGATAGTGTTGAAAAACCACTTTTCGCACTTGTGATAGTGTTGAAAAACCACTTTTCGCACTTGTGTTAGTGTTGAAAAACCACTTTTGCACTTGTATTAGTGTGGAAAAAACACTTTTTGCACTTGTGATAGTGTTGAAAAACCACTTTTTGCGCTTGTGATAGTGTTGAAAAATGACTTTTTGCACTTGTGTTAGTGTTGAAAAACCACTTTTCGCACTTGTGTTTGTGTTGAAAAACCACTTTTCGCACTTGTGTTAGTGTTGAAAAACCACTTTTCGCACTTGTGTTAGTGAAGGAAACCACTTTTTGCACTTGTGATAGTGTTGAAAAACCACTTTTCGCACTTGTGTTGGTGCAGGAAACCACTTTTGCACTTGTATTAGTGTGGAAAAACCACTTTTCGCACTTGTGATAGTGTTGAAAAACCACTTTTCGCACTTGTGTTAGTGTTGAAAAACCACTTTTCGCACTTGTGTTAGTGTTGAAAAACCACTTTTCCCACTTGTGTTGGTGCAGGAAACCACTTTTGCACTTGTATTAGTGTGAAAAAAACACTTTTTGCACTTGTGATAGTGTTGAAAAACCACTTTTTGCACTTGTGATAGTGTTGAAAAACCACTTTTCGCACTTGTGTTAGTGTTGAAAAACCACTTTTCGCACTTGTGTTGGTGCAGGAAACCACGTTCGCACTTGTGTTCGTGTTGAAAACCCACTTTTCGCACTTGTGTTAGTGTTGAAAAACCACTTTTCGCACTGGTGTTGGTGAAGGAAACCACTTTTCGCACTTGTGTTAGTGTTGAAAACCCACTTTTCGCACTTGTATTAGTGAAGGAAACCACTTTTCGCACTTGTGTTGGTGCAGGAAACCACTTTTGCACTTGTATTAGTGTGGAAAAAACACTTTTTGCACTTGTGATAGTGTTGAAAAACCACTTTTCGCACTTGTGATAGTGTTGAAAAACCACTTTTCGCACTTGTATTAGTGTGGAAAAAACACTTTTTGCACTTGTGATAGTGTTGAAAAACCATTTTTGCGCTTGTGATAGTGTTGAAAAATGATGTTTTGCACTTGTGTTAGTGTTGAAAAACCACTTTTCGCACTTGTGTTAGTGTTGAAAAACCACTTTTCGCACTTGTGTTAGTGTTGAAAAACCACTTTTCGCACTTGTGTTAGTGAAGGAAACCACTTTTTGCACTTGTGGTAGTGTTGAAAAACCACTTTTCGCACTTGTGTTGGTGCAGGAAACCACTTTTGCACTTGTATTAGTGTGGAAAAACCACTTTTCGCACTTGTGTTAGTGTTGAAAAACCACTTTTCGCACTTGTGTTAGTGTTGAAAAACCACTTTTCGCACTTGTGTTGGTGTTGAAAAACCACTTTTCGCACTTGCGTTGGTGCAGGAAACCACTTTTGCACTTGTATTAGTGTGGAAAAACCTCTTTTCGCACTTGTGTTAGTGTTGAAAAACCACTTTTCGCACTTGTGTTAGTGTTGAAAAACCACTTTTCGCACTTGTGTTAGTGTTTAAAAACCACTTTTCGCACTTGTGTTAGTGAAGGAAACTACTTTTTGCATTTGTGATAGTGTTGAAAAACCACTTTTCGCACTTGTGTTGGTGCAGGAAACCAATTTTGCACTTGTATTAGTGTGGAAAAAACACTTTTTGCACTTGTGATAGTGTTGAAAAACCACTTTTCGCACTTGTGTTAGTGTTGAAAAACCACTTTTCGCACTTGTGTTGGTGTTGAAAAACCACTTTTTGCACTTGTGTTAGTGAAGGAAACCACTTTTCGCACTTGTGTTAGTGTTGAAAAACCACTTTTCGCACTGGTGTTGGTGAAGGAAACCACTTTTCGCACTTGTGTTAGTGTTGAAAACCCACTTTTCGCACTTGTGTTAGTGAAGGAAACCACTTTTGCACTTGTATTAGTGTGGAAAAACCACTTTTCGCACTTGTTTTAGTGTTGAAAAACCACTTTTCGCACTTGTGTTAGTGAAGGAAACCACTTTTCGCACTTGTGTTAGTGTTGAAAAACCACTTTTCGCACTGGTGTTGTTGAAGGAAACCGCTTTTCGCACTTGTGTTAGTGTTGAAAACCCACTTTTCGCACTTGTGTTGGTGTTGAAAAACCACTTTTCGCACTTGTGTTGGTGCAGGAAACCACTTTTGCACTTGTATTAGTGTGGAAAAACCACTTTTCGCACTTGTGATAGTGTTGAAAAACCACTTTTCGCACTTGTGTTAGTGTTGAAAAACCACTTTTCGCACTTGTGTTAGTGTTGAAAAACCACTTTTCCCACTTGTGTTGGTGCAGGAAACCACTTTTGCACTTGTATTCGTGTGAAAAAAACACTTTTTGCACTTGTGATAGTGTTGAAAAACCACTTTTTGCACTTGTGATAGTGTTGAAAAACCACTTTTCGCACTTGTGTTAGTGAAGGAAACCACTTTTCGCACTTGTGTTAGTGTTGAAAACCCACTTTTCGCACTTGTGTTAGTGTTGAAAAACCACTTTTCGCACTTGTGCTAGTGAAGGAAACCACTTTTCGCACTTGTGTTAGTGTTGAAAACCCACTTTTCGCACTTGTGTTAGTGTTGAAAAACCACTTTTCGCACTGGTGTTGGTGAAGGAAACCACTTTTCGCACTTGTGTTAGTGTTGAAAACCCACTTTTCGCACTTGTATTAGTGAAGGAAACCACTTTTCGCACTTGTGTTGGTGCAGGAAACCACTTTTGCACTTGTATTAGTGTGGAAAAAACACTTTTTGCACTTGTGATAGTGTTGAAAAACCACTTTTCGCACTTGTGATAGTGTTGAAAAACCACTTTTCGCACTTGTGTTAGTGTTGAAAAACCACTTTTGCACTTGTATTAGTGTGGAAAAAACACTTTTTGCACTTGTGATAGTGTTGAAAAACCACTTTTTGCGCTTGTGATAGTGTTGAAAAATGACTTTTTGCACTTGTGTTAGTGTTGAAAAACCACTTTTCGCACTTGTGTTAGTGTTGAAAAACCACTTTTCGCACTTGTGTTAGTGTTGAAAAACCACTTTTCGCACTTGTGTTAGTGAAGGAAACCACTTTTTGCACTTGTGATAGTGTTAAAAAACCACTTTTCGCACTTGTGTTGGTGCAGGAAACCACTTTTGCACTTGTATTAGTGTGGAAAAACCACTTTTCGCACTTGTGTTAGTGTTGAAAAACCACTTTTCGCACTTGTGTTAGTGTTGAAAAACCACTTTTCGCACTTGTGTTGGTGTTGAAAAACCACTTTTTGCACTTGTGTTAGTGAAGGAAACCACTTTTCGCACTTGTGTTAGTGTTGAAAAACCACTTTTCGCACTGGTGTTGGTGAAGGAAACCACTTTTCGCACTTGTGTTAGTGTTGAAAACCCACTTTTCGCACTTGTGTTAGTGAAGGAAACCACTTTTGCACTTGTATTAGTGTGGAAAAACCACTTTTCGCACTTGTTTTAGTGTTGAAAAACCACTTTTCGCACTTGTGTTAGTGAAGGAAACCACTTTTCGCACTTGTGTTAGTGTTGAAAAACCACTTTTCGCACTGGTGTTGTTGAAGGAAACCGCTTTTCGCACTTGTGTTAGTGTTGAAAACCCACTTTTCGCACTTGTGTTGGTGTTGAAAAACCACTTTTCGCACTTGTGTTGGTGCAGGAAACCACTTTTGCACTTGTATTAATGTGGAAAAACCACTTTTCGCACTTGTGATAGTGTTGAAAAACCACTTTTCGCACTTGTGTTAGTGTTGAAAAACCACTTTTCGCACTTGTGTTAGTGTTGAAAAACCACTTTTCCCACTTGTGTTGGTGCAGGAAACCACTTTTGCACTTGTATTCGTGTGAAAAAAACACTTTTTGCACTTGTGATAGTGTTGAAAAACCACTTTTTGCACTTGTGATAGTGTTGAAAAACCACTTTTCGCACTTGTGTTAGTGAAGGAAACCACTTTTCGCACTTGTGTTAGTGTTGAAAACCCACTTTTCGCACTTGTGTTAGTGTTGAAAAACCACTTTTCGCACTTGTGCTAGTGAAGGAAACCACTTTTCGCACTTGTGTTAGTGTTGAAAACCCACTTTTCGCACTTGTGTTAGTGTTGAAAAACCACTTTTCGCACTGGTGTTGGTGAAGGAAACCACTTTTCGCACTTGTGTTAGTGTTGAAAACCCACTTTTCGCACTTGTATTAGTGAAGGAAACCACTTTTCGCACTTGTGTTGGTGCAGGAAACCACTTTTGCACTTGTATTAGTGTGGAAAAAACACTTTTTGCACTTGTGATAGTGTTGAAAAACCACTTTTCGCACTTGTGATAGTGTTGAAAAACCACTTTTCGCACTTGTGTTAGTGTTGAAAAACCACTTTTGCACTTGTATTAGTGTGGAAAAAACACTTTTTGCACTTGTGATAGTGTTGAAAAACCACTTTTTGCGCTTGTGATAGTGTTGAAAAATGACTTTTTGCACTTGTGTTAGTGTTGAAAAACCACTTTTCGCACTTGTGTTAGTGTTGAAAAACCACTTTTCGCACTTGTGTTAGTGTTGAAAAACCACTTTTCGCACTTGTGTTAGTGAAGGAAACCACTTTTTGCACTTGTGATAGTGTTGAAAAACCACTTTTCGCACTTGTGTTGGTGCAGGAAACCACTTTTGCACTTGTATTAGTGTGGAAAAACCACTTTTCGCACTTGTGTTAGTGTTGAAAAACCACTTTTCGCACTTGTGTTAGTGTTGAAAAACCACTTTTCGCACTTGTGTTGGTGTTGAAAAACCACTTTTCGCACTTGTGTTAGTGAAGGAAACCACTTTTTGCACTTGTGATAGTGTTGAAAAACCACTTTTCGCACTTGTGTTTGTGCAGGAAACCACTTTTGCACTTGTATTAGTGTGGAAAAACCACTTTTCGCACTTGTGTTAGTGTTGAAAAGCCACTTTTCGCACTTGTGTTAGTGTTGAAAAACCACTTTTCGCACTTGTGTTAGTGTTTAAAAACCACTTTTCGCACTTGTGTTAGTGAAGGAAACCACTTTTTGCACTTGTGATAGTGTTGAAAAACCACTTTTCGCACTTGTGTTGGTGCAGGAAACCAATTTTGCACTTGTATTAGTGTGGAAAAATCACTTTTCGCACTTGTGTTAGTGTTGAAAAACCACTTTTCGCACTTGTGTTAGTTTTGAAAAACCACTTTTCGCACTTGTGTTGGTGTTGAAAAACCACTTTTCGCACTTGTGTTAGTGAAGGAAACCACTTTTCGCACTTGTGTTAGTGTTGAAAAACCACTTTTCGCACTGGTGTTGGTGAAGGAAACTGCTTTTCGCACTTGTGTTAGTGTTGAAAACCCACTTTTCGCACTTGTGTTAGTGAAGGAAACCACTTTTCGCACTTGTGTTGGTGCAGGAAACCACTTCTGCACTTGTATTAGTGTGGAAAAACCACTTTTCGCACTTGTGTTGGTGTTGAAAAATCACTTTTCGCACTTGTGTTGGTGCAGGAAACCACTTTTGCACTTGTATTAGTGTGGAAAAACCACTTTTCGCACTTGTGATAGTGTTGAAAAACCACTTTTCGCACTTGTGTTAGTGTTGAAAAACCACTTTTCGCACTTGTGTTAGTGTTGAAAAACCACTTTTCCCACTTGTGTTGGTGCAGGAAACCACTTTTGCACTTGTATTAGTGTGAAAAAAACACTTTTTGCACTTCTGATAGTGTTGAAAAACCACTTTTTGCACTTGTGATAGTGTTGAAAAACCACTTTTCGCACTTGTGTTAGTGTTGAAAAACCACTTTTCGCACTTGTGTTGGTGCAGGAAACCACTTTCGCACTTGTGTTAGTGTTGAAAAACCACTTTTCGCACTTGTGTTAGTGAAGGAAACCACTTTTCGCACTTGTGTTAGTGTTGAAAACCCACTTTTCGCACTTGTGTTAGTGTTGAAAAACCACTTTTCGCACTGGTGTTGGTGAAGGAAACCACTTTTCGCACTTGTGTTAATGTTGAAAACCCACTTTTCGCACTTGTATTAGTGAAGGAAACCACTTTTCGCACTTGTGTTGGTGCAGGAAACCACTATTGCACTTGTATTAGTGTGGAAAAAACACTTTTTGCACTTGTGATAGTGTTGAAAAACCACTTTTCGCACTTGTGATAGTGTTGAAAAACCACTTTTCGCACTTGTGTTAGTGTTGAAAAACCACTTTTGCACTTGTATTAGTGTGGAAAAAACACTTTTTGCACTTGTGATAGTGTTGAAAAACCACTTTTTGCGCTTGTGATAGTGTTGAAAAATGACTTTTTGCACTTGTGTTAGTGTTGAAAAACCACTTTTCGCACTTGTGTTTGTGTTGAAAAACCACTTTTCGCACTTGTGTTAGTGTTGAAAAACCACTTTTCGCACTTGTGTTAGTGAAGGAAACCACTTTTTGCACTTGTGATAGTGTTGAAAAACCACTTTTCGCACTTGTGTTGGTGCAGGAAACCACTTTTGCACTTGTATTAGTGTGGAAAAACCACTTTTCGCACTTGTGATAGTGTTGAAAAACCACTTTTCGCACTTGTGTTAGTGTTGAAAAACCACTTTTCGCACTTGTGTTAGTGTTGAAAAACCACTTTTCCCACTTGTGTTGGTGCAGGAAACCACTTTTGCACTTGTATTAGTGTGAAAAAAACACTTTTTGCACTTGTGATAGTGTTGAAAAACCACTTTTTGCACTTGTGATAGTGTTGAAAAACCACTTTTCGCACTTGTGTTAGTGTTGAAAAACCACTTTTCGCACTTGTGTTGGTGCAGGAAACCACGTTCGCACTTGTGTTCGTGTTGAAAACCCACTTTTCGCACTTGTGTTAGTGTTGAAAAACCACTTTTCGCACTGGTGTTGGTGAAGGAAACCACTTTTCGCACTTGTGTTAGTGTTGAAAACCCACTTTTCGCACTTGTATTAGTGAAGGAAACCACTTTTCGCACTTGTGTTGGTGCAGGAAACCACTTTTGCACTTGTATTAGTGTGGAAAAAACACTTTTTGCACTTGTGATAGTGTTGAAAAACCACTTTTCGCACTTGTGATAGTGTTGAAAAACCACTTTTCGCACTTGTATTAGTGTGGAAAAAACACTTTTTGCACTTGTGATAGTGTTGAAAAACCATTTTTGCGCTTGTGATAGTGTTGAAAAATGATGTTTTGCACTTGTGTTAGTGTTGAAAAACCACTTTTCGCACTTGTGTTAGTGTTGAAAAACCACTTTTCGCACTTGTGTTAGTGTTGAAAAACCACTTTTCGCACTTGTGTTAGTGAAGGAAACCACTTTTTGCACTTGTGATAGTGTTGAAAAACCACTTTTCGCACTTGTGTTGGTGCAGGAAACCACTTTTGCACTTGTATTAGTGTGGAAAAACCACTTTTCGCACTTGTGTTAGTGTTGAAAAACCACTTTTCGCACTTGTGTTAGTGTTGAAAAACCACTTTTCGCACTTGTGTTGGTGTTGAAAAACCACTTTTCGCACTTGCGTTGGTGCAGGAAACCACTTTTGCACTTGTATTAGTGTGGAAAAACCTCTTTTCGCACTTGTGTTAGTGTTGAAAAACCACTTTTCGCACTTGTGTTAGTGTTGAAAAACCACTTTTCGCACTTGTGTTAGTGTTTAAAAACCACTTTTCGCACTTGTGTTAGTGAAGGAAACTACTTTTTGCATTTGTGATAGTGTTGAAAAACCACTTTTCGCACTTGTGTTGGTGCAGGAAACCAATTTTGCACTTGTATTAGTGTGGAAAAAACACTTTTTGCACTTGTGATAGTGTTGAAAAACCACTTTTCGCACTTGTGTTAGTGTTGAAAAACCACTTTTCGCACTTGTGTTGGTGTTGAAAAACCACTTTTTGCACTTGTGTTAGTGAAGGAAACCACTTTTCGCACTTGTGTTAGTGTTGAAAAACCACTTTTCGCACTGGTGTTGGTGAAGGAAACCACTTTTCGCACTTGTGTTAGTGTTGAAAACCCACTTTTCGCACTTGTGTTAGGGAAGGAAACCACTTTTCGCACTTGTGTTGGTGCAGGAAACCACTTTTGCACATGTATTAGTGTGGAAAAACCACTTTTCGCACTTGTGTTAGTGTTGAAAAACCACTTTTCGCACTTGTGTTGGTGCAGGAAACCACTTTCGCACGTGTGTTAGTGTTGAAAAACCACTTTTCGCACTTGTGTTAGTGAAGGAAACCACTTTTCGCACTTGTGTTAGTGTTGAAAACCCACTTTTCGCACTTGTGTTGGTGCAGGAAACCACATTTCGCACATGTTAGTGACTGAAACCACTTTTCGCACTTGTGTTAGTGAAGGAAACCACTTTTTGCACTTGTGATAGTGTTGAAAAACCACTTTTCGCACTAGTGTTAGTGTTGAAAAACCACTTTTCGCACTTGTGTTGGTGCAGGAAACCACTTTTGCACTTGTATTAGTGTGGAAAAACCACTTTTCGCACTTGTGTTATTGTTGAAAAAGCACTTTTCGCACTTGTGTTAGTGTTGAAAAACCACTTTTCGCACTTGTGTTAGTGTTGAAAAACCACTTTTCGCACTTGTGTTGGTGCAGGAAACCACTTTTCGCACATGTGTTAGTGAATGAAACCACTTTTCACACTTGTGTTAGTGAAGGAAACCACTTTTTGCACTTGTGATAGTGTTGAAAAACCACTTTTCGCACTTGTGTTAGTGTTGAAAAACCACTTTTCGCACTTGTGTTGGTGCAGGAAACCACTTTTGCACTTGTATTAGTGTGGAAAAAACACTTTTTGCACATGTGATAGTGATGAAAAACCACTTTTCGCACTTGTGTTAGTGTTGAAAAACCACGTTTCGCACTTGTGTTAGTGAAGGAAACCACTTTTCGCACTTGTGTTAGTGTTGAAAACCCACTTTTCGCACTTGTATTAGTGAAGGAAACCACTTTTCGCACTTGTGTTGGTGCAGGAAACCACTTTTGCACTTGTATTAGTGTTGAAAAACCACTTTTCGCACTTGTGTTGGTGCAGGAAACCACTTTTCGCACTTGTGTTGGTGCAGGAAACCACTTTTGCACTTGTATTAGTGTGGAAAAACCACTTTTCACACTTGTGTTGGTGCAGGAAACCACTTTTGCACTTGTATTAGTGTGGAAAAAACACTTTTTGCACTTGTGATAGTGTTGAAAAACCACTTTTTGCACTTGTGATAGTGTTGAAAAACCACTTTTCGCACTTGTGTTAGTGTTGAGAAACCACTTTTCGCACTTTTGTTGGTGCAGGAAACCACTTTTGCACTTGTATTAGTGTGGAAAAATCACTTTTCGCACTTGTGTTAGTGTTGAAAAACCACTTTTCGCACTTGTGTTAGTGTTGAAAAACCACTTTTCGCACTTGTGTTGGTGTTGAAAAACCACTTTTCGCACTTGTGTTAGTGAAGGAAACCACTTTTCGCACTTTTGTTGGTGCAGGAAACCACTTTTGCACTTGTATTAGTGTGGAAAAATCACTTTTCGCACTTGTGTTAGTGTTGAAAAACACTTTTCGCACTTGTGATAGTGTTGAAAAACCACTTTTCGCACTTGTGATAGTGTTGAAAAACCACTTTTCGCACTTGTGTTAGTGTTGAAAAACCACTTTTGCACTTGTATTAGTGTGGAAAAAACACTTTTTGCACTTGTGATAGTGTTGAAAAACCACTTTTTGCGCTTGTGATAGTGTTGAAAAATGACTTTTTGCACTTGTGTTAGTGTTGAAAAACCACTTTTCGCACTTGTGTTTGTGTTGAAAAACCACTTTTCGCACTTGTGTTAGTGTTGAAAAACCACTTTTCGCACTTGTGTTAGTGAAGGAAACCACTTTGTGCACTTGTGATAGTGTTGAAAAACCACTTTTCGCACTTGTGTTGGTGCAGGAAACCACTTTTGCACTTGTATTAGTGTGGAAAAACCACTTTTCGCACTTGTGATAGTGTTGAAAAACCACTTTTCGCACTTGTGTTAGTGTTGAAAAACCACTTTTCGCACTTGTGTTAGTGTTGAAAAACCACTTTTCCCACTTGTGTTGGTGCAGGAAACCACTTTTGCACTTGTATTAGTGTGAAAAAAACACTTTTTGCACTTGTGATAGTGTTGAAAAACCACTTTTTGCACTTGTGATAGTGTTGAAAAACCACTTTTCGCACTTGTGTTAGTGTTGAAAAACCACTTTTCGCACTTGTGTTGGTGCAGGAAACCACGTTCGCACTTGTGTTCGTGTTGAAAACCCACTTTTCGCACTTGTGTTAGTGTTGAAAAACCACTTTTCGCACTGGTGTTGGTGAAGGAAACCACTTTTCGCACTTGTGTTAGTGTTGAAAACCCACTTTTCGCACTTGTATTAGTGAAGGAAACCACTTTTCGCACTTGTGTTGGTGCAGGAAACCACTTTTGCACTTGTATTAGTGTGGAAAAAACACTTTTTGCACTTGTGATAGTGTTGAAAAACCACTTTTCGCACTTGTGATAGTGTTGAAAAACCACTTTTCGCACTTGTATTAGTGTGGAAAAAACACTTTTTGCACTTGTGATAGTGTTGAAAAACCATTTTTGCACTTGTGATAGTGTTGAAAAATGATGTTTTGCACTTGTGTTAGTGTTGAAAAACCACTTTTCGCACTTGTGTTAGTGTTGAAAAACCACTTTTCGCACTTGTGTTAGTGTTGAAAAACCACTTTTCGCACTTGTGTTAGTGAAGGAAACCACTTTTTGCACTTGTGATAGTGTTGAAAAACCACTTTTCGCACTTGTGTTGGTGCAGGAAACCACTTTTGCACTTGTATTAGTGTGGAAAAACCACTTTTCGCACTTGTGTTAGTGTTGAAAAACCACTTTTCGCACTTGTGTTAGTGTTGAAAAACCACTTTTCGCACTTGTGTTGGTGTTGAAAAACCACTTTTCGCACTTGCGTTGGTGCAGGAAACCACTTTTGCACTTGTATTAGTGTGGAAAAACCTCTTTTCGCACTTGTGTTAGTGTTGAAAAACCACTTTTCGCACTTGTGTTAGTGTTGAAAAACCACTTTTCGCACTTGTGTTAGTGTTTAAAAACCACTTTTCGCACTTGTGTTAGTGAAGGAAACTACTTTTTGCATTTGTGATAGTGTTGAAAAACCACTTTTCGCACTTGTGTTGGTGCAGGAAACCAATTTTGCACTTGTATTAGTGTGGAAAAAACACTTTTTGCACTTGTGATAGTGTTGAAAAACCACTTTTCGCACTTGTGTTAGTGTTGAAAAACCACTTTTCGCACTTGTGTTGGTGTTGAAAAACCACTTTTTGCACTTGTGTTAGTGAAGGAAACCACTTTTCGCACTTGTGTTAGTGTTGAAAAACCACTTTTCGCACTGGTGTTGGTGAAGGAAACCACTTTTCGCACTTGTGTTAGTGTTGAAAACCCACTTTTCGCACTTGTGTTAGGGAAGGAAACCACTTTTCGCACTTGTGTTGGTGCAGGAAACCACTTTTGCACATGTATTAGTGTGGAAAAACCACTTTTCGCACTTGTGTTAGTGTTGAAAAACCACTTTTCGCACTTGTGTTGGTGCAGGAAACCACTTTCGCACGTGTGTTAGTGTTGAAAAACCACTTTTCGCACTTGTGTTAGTGAAGGAAACCACTTTTCGCACTTGTGTTAGTGTTGAAAACCCACTTTTCGCACTTGTGTTGGTGCAGGAAACCACATTTCGCACATGTTAGTGACTGAAACCACTTTTCGCACTTGTGTTAGTGAAGGAAACCACTTTTTGCACTTGTGATAGTGTTGAAAAACCACTTTTCGCACTAGTGTTAGTGTTGAAAAACCACTTTTCGCACTTGTGTTGGTGCAGGAAACCACTTTTGCACTTGTATTAGTGTGGAAAAACCACTTTTCGCACTTGTGTTATTGTTGAAAAAGCACTTTTCGCACTTGTGTTAGTGTTGAAAAACCACTTTTCGCACTTGTGTTAGTGTTGAAAAACCACTTTTCGCACTTGTGTTGGTGCAGGAAACCACTTTTCGCACATGTGTTAGTGAATGAAACCACTTTTCACACTTGTGTTAGTGAAGGAAACCACTTTTTGCACTTGTGATAGTGTTGAAAAACCACTTTTCGCACTTGTGTTAGTGTTGAAAAACCACTTTTCGCACTTGTGTTGGTGCAGGAAACCACTTTTGCACTTGTATTAGTGTGGAAAAAACACTTTTTGCACATGTGATAGTGTTGAAAAACCACTTTTCGCACTTGTGTTAGTGTTGAAAAACCACGTTTCGCACTTGTGTTAGTGAAGGAAACCACTTTTCGCACTTGTGTTAGTGTTGAAAACCCACTTTTCGCACTTGTATTAGTGAAGGAAACCACTTTTCGCACTTGTGTTGGTGCAGGAAACCACTTTTGCACTTGTATTAGTGTTGAAAAACCACTTTTCGCACTTGTGTTGGTGCAGGAAACCACTTTTCGCACTTGTGTTGGTGCAGGAAACCACTTTTGCACTTGTATTAGTGTGGAAAAACCACTTTTCACACTTGTGTTGGTGCAGGAAACCACTTTTGCACTTGTATTAGTGTGGAAAAAACACTTTTTGCACTTGTGATAGTGTTGAAAAACCACTTTTTGCACTTGTGATAGTGTTGAAAAACCACTTTTCGCACTTGTGTTAGTGTTGAGAAACCACTTTTCGCACTTTTGTTGGTGCAGGAAACCACTTTTGCACTTGTATTAGTGTGGAAAAATCACTTTTCGCACTTGTGTTAGTGTTGAAAAACCACTTTTCGCACTTGTGTTAGTGTTGAAAAACCACTTTTCGCACTTGTGTTGGTGTTGAAAAACCACTTTTCGCACTTGTGTTAGTGAAGGAAACCACTTTTCGCACTTGTGTTAGTGTTGAAAAACCACTTTTCGCACTGGTGTTGGTGAAGGAAACCACTTTTCGCACTTGTGTTAGTGTTGAAAACCCACTTTTCGCACTTGTGTTAGTGAAGGAAACCACTTTTGCACTTGTATTAGTGTGGAAAAACCACTTTTCGCACTTGTGTTAGTGTTGAAAAACCACTTTTCGCACTTGTGTTGGTGCAGGAAACCACTTTTGCACTTGTATTAGTGTGGAAAAAACACTTTTTGCACTTGTGATAGTGTTGAAAAAACGACTTTTCGCACTTGTTTTAGTGTTGAAAAACCACTTTTCGCACTCGTGTTGGTGCAGGAAACCACTTTTGCACTTGTATTAGTGTGAAAAAAACACTTTTTGCACTTGTGATAGTGTTGAAAAGCCACTTTTTGCACTTGTGATAGTGTTGAAAAACAACTTTTCGCACTTGTGTTAGTGTTGAAAAACCACTTTTCGCACTTGTGTTGGTGCAGGAAACCACTTTCGCACTTGTGTTAGTGTTGAAAAACCACTTTTTGCACTTGTGTTAGTGTTGAAAAACCGCTTTTCGCACTTGTGTTAGTGAAGGAAACCACTTTTCGCACTTGTGTTGGTGCAGGAAACCACTTTTGCACTTGTATTAGTGTGGAAAAACCACTTTTCGCACTTGTGCTAGTGTTGAAAAACCACTTTTCGCACTTGTGTTAGTGTTGAAAAACCGCTTTTTCGCACTTGTGTTAGTGAAGGAAACCACTTTTCGCACTTGTGTTAGTGTTGAAAAACCACTTTTCGCACTGGTGTTGGTGAAGAAACCACTTTTCGCACTTGTGTTAGTGTTGAAAACCCACTTTTCGCACTTGTATTAGTGAAGGAAACCACTTTTCGCATTTGTGTTGGTGCAGGAAACCACTTTTGCACTTGTATTAGTGTGGAAAAAACACTTTTTGCACTTGTGATAGTGTTGAAAAACCACTTTTCGCGCTTGTGTTAGTGTTGAAAAACCACTTTTCGCACTTGTGTTGGTGCAGGAAACCACTTTTGCACTTGTGTTAGTGTGGAAAAAACACTTTTTGCACTTGTGTTAGTGTTGAAAAACCACTTTTTGCACTTGTGTTAGTGTTGAAAAACTACTTTTGCACTTGTATTAGTGTGGAAAAAACACTTTTTGCACTTGTATTAGTGTGGAAAAACCACTTTTCGCACTTGTGTTAGTGTTGAAAAACCACTTTTCGCACTTGTGTTGGTGCAGGAAACCACTTTTGCACTTGTGTTAGTGTTGAAAAACCACTTTTCGCACTGGTGTTGGTGAAGAAACCACTTTTCGCACTTGTGTTAGTGTTGAAAACCCACTTTTCGCACTTGTATTAGTGAAGGAAACCACTTTTCGCATTTGTGTTGGTGCAGGAAACCACTTTTGCACTTGTATTAGTGTGGAAAAAACACTTTTTGCACTTGTGATAGTGTTGAAAAACCACTTTTCGCGCTTGTGTTAGTGTTGAAAAACCACTTTTCGCACTTGTGTTGGTGCAGGAAACCACTTTTGCACTTGTGTTAGTGTGGAAAAAACACTTTTTGCACTTGTGTTAGTGTTGAAAAACCACTTTTTGCACTTGTGTTAGTGTTGAAAAACTACTTTTGCACTTGTATTAGTGTGGAAAAAACACTTTTTGCACTTGTATTAGTGTGGAAAAACCACTTTTCGCACTTGTGTTAGTGTTGAAAAACCACTTTTCGCACTTGTGTTGGTGCAGGAAACCACTTTTGCACTTGTATTAGTGTGGAAAAAACACTTTTTGCACTTGTGATAGTGTTGAAAAACCACTTTTCGCACTGGTGTTGGTGAAGGAAACCACTTTTTGCACTTGTGTTAGTGTTGAAAACCCACTTTTCGCACTGGTGTTGGTGAAGGAAACCACTTTTTTGCACTTGTGTTAGTGTTGAAAACCCACTTTTCGCACATGTGTTAGTGTTGAAAAACCACGTTTCGCACTGGTGTTAGTGTTGAAAAACCACTTTTCGCACTTGTATTAGTGTTGAAAAACCACTTTTCGCACTTGTATTAGTGTGGAAAAAACACTTTTTGCACTTGTGATCGTGTTGAAAACCCACTTTTCGCACTTGTATTAGTGAAGGAAACCACTTTTCGCACTTGTGTTAGTGTTGAAAACCCACTTTTCGCACATGTGTTAGTGTTGAAAAACCACGTTTCGCACTGGTGTTAGTGTTGAAAAACCACTTTTCGCACTTGTGTTAGTGTTGAAAAACCACTTTTCGCACTTGTGTTGGTGCAGGAAACCACTTTTGCACTTGTATTAGTGTGGAAAAAACACTTTTTGCACTTGTGATAGTGTTGAAAAACCACTTTTCGCACTTGTGTTAGTGTTGAAAAACCACGTTTCGCACTTGTGTTAGTGAAGGAAACCACTTTTCGCACTTGTGTTAGTGTTGAAAACCCACTTTTCGCACTTGTATTAGTGAAGGAAACCACTTTTCGCACTTGTGTTGGTGCAGGAAACCACTTTTGCACTTGTATTAGTGTTGAAAAACCACTTTTCGCACTTGTGTTGGTGCAGGAAACCACTTTTGCACTTGTATTAGTGTGGAAAAACCACTTTTCACACTTGTGTTGGTGCAGGAAACCACTTTTGCACTTGTATTAGTGTGGAAAAAACACTTTTTGCACTTGTGATAGTGTTGAAAAACCACTTTTTGCACTTGTGTTGGTGCAGGAAACCACTTTTGCACTTGTATTAGTGTGGAAAAAACACTTTTTGCACTTGTGATAGTGTTGAAAAACCACTTTTCGCACTGGTGTTGGTGAAGGAAACCACTTTTTGCACTTGTGTTAGTGTTGAAAACCCACTTTTCGCACTGGTGTTGGTGAAGGAAACCACTTTTTGCACTTGTGTTAGTGTTGAAAACCCACTTTTCGCACATGTGTTAGTGTTGAAAAACCACGTTTCGCACTGGTGTTAGTGTTGAAAAACCACTTTTCGCACTTGTATTAGTGTTGAAAAACCACTTTTCGCACTTGTATTAGTGTGGAAAAAACACTTTTTGCACTTGTGATCGTGTTGAAAAACGACTTTTCGCACTTGTGTTAGTGTTGAAAAACCACTTTTCGCACTTGTGTTGGTGCAGGAAACCACTTTTGCACTTGTATTAGTGTGGAAAAAACACTTTTCGCACTTGTGTTAGTGTTGAAAAACCACTATTCGCACTTGTGTTTGTGTTGAAAAACCACTTTTCGCACTTATGTTGGTGCAGGAAACCACTTTTGCACTTGTACTAGTGTGGAAAAAATACTTTTTGCACTTGTGATAGTGTTGAAAAACCTCTTTTCGCACTTGTGTTAGTGTTAAAAAACCACTTTTCGCACTTGTGTTGGTGCAGGAAACCACTTTTGCACTTGTATTAGTGTGGAAAAAACACTTTTTGCACTTGTGATCATGTTGAAAAACCACTTTTCGCACTTGTGTTAGTGTTGAAAAACCACTTTTCGCACTTGTGTTGGTGCAGGAAACCACTTTTGCACTTGTATTAGTGTGGAAAAACAACTTTTCGCACTTGTGTTAGTGTTGAAAAACCACTTTTCGCACTTCTGTTAGTGTTGAAAAACCACTTTTCGCACTTGTGTTGGTGCAGGAAACCACTTTTGCACTTGTATTAGTGTGGAAAAAACACTTTTTGCTCTTGTGATAGTGTTGAAAAAACACTTTTTGCACTTGTGTTAGTGTTGAAAAACCACTTTTCGCACTTGTGTTGGTGCAGGAAACCACTTTTTCACTTGTATTAGTGTGGAAAAACCACTTTTCGCACTTGTGATAGTGTTGAAAAACCACTTTTCGCACTTGTGTTAGTGTTGAAAAACCACTTTTCGCACTTGTGTTGGTGCAGGAAACCACTTTTGCACTTGTATTAGTGTGGAAAAAACACTTTTTGCACTTGTGTTAGTGTTGAAAAACCACTTTTTGCACTTGTGTTAGTGTTGAAAAACCACTTTTCGCACTTGTGTTGGTGCAGGAAACCACTTTTGCACTTGTATTAGTGTGGAAAAACCACTTTTCGCACTTGTGATAGTGTTGAAAAACCACTTTTCGCACTTGTGTTAGTGTTGAAAAACCACTTTTCGCACTTGTGTTGGTGCAGGAAACCACTTTTTCACTTGTATTAGTGTGGAAAAACCACTTTTCGCACTTGTGTTAGTGTTGAAAAACCACTTTTCGCACTTGTGTTAGTGTTGAAAAACCACTTTTCGCACTTGTGTTGGTGCAGGAAACCACTTTTGCACTTGTATTAGTGTGGAAAAAACACTTTTTGCACTTGTGTTAGTGTTGAAAAACCACTTTTCGCACTTGTGTTAGTGTTGAAAAACTACTTTTGCACTTGTATTAGTGTGGAAAACACACTTTTTGCACTTGTATTAGTGTGGAAAAACCACTTTTCGCACTTGTGTTAGTGTTGAAAAACCACTTTTTGCACTTGTGTTGGTGCAGGAAACCACTTTTGCACTTGTATTAGTGTGGAAAAAACATTTTTTGCACTTGTGATAGTGTTGAAAAACGACTTTTCGCACTTGTGTTAGTGTTGAAAAACCACTTTTCGCACTGGTGTTGGTGAAGGAAACCACTTTTCGCACTTGTGTTAGTGTTGAAAAACCACTTTTCGCTCTGGTGTTGGTGAAGGAAACCACTTTTCGCACTTGTGTTAGTGTTGAAAAACCACTTTTCGCACTTGTGTTAGTGTTGAAAAACCACTTTTCGCATTTGTATTAGTGTGGAAAAAACACTTTTTGCACTTGTGATAGTGTTGAAAAAACACTTTTCGTACTTGTGTTAGTGTTGAAAAACCACTTTTCGCACTTGTGTTAGTGTTGAAAAACCACTTTTCGCACTTGTGTTGGTGCAGGAAACCACTTTTGCACTTGTATTAGTGTGAAAAAAACACTTTTTGCACTTGTGATAGTGTTGAAAAACCACTTTTTGCACTTGTGATAGTGTTGAAAAACCACTTTTCGCACTTGTGTTAGTGTTGAAAAACCACTTTTCGCGTTAGTGTTGAAAAACCACTTTTCGCACTTGTGTTGGTGCAGGAAACCACTTTCGCACATGTGTTAGTGTTGAAAAACCACTTTTCGCACTTGTGTTAGTGAAGGAAACCACTTTTCGCACTTGTGTTAGTGTTGAAAACCCACTTTTCGCACTTGTGTTAGTGTTGAAAAACCACTTTTCGCACTGGTGTTGGTGAAGGAAACCACTTTTCGCACTTGTGTTGGTGCAGGAAACCACTTTTGCACTTGTATTAGTGTGGAAAAAACACTTTTTGCACTTGTGATAGTGTTGAAAAACCACTTTTCGCACTTGTGATAGTGTTGAAAAACCACTTTTCGCACTTGTGTTAGTGTTGAAAAACCACTTTTGCACTTGTATTAGTGTGGAAAAAACACTTTTTGCACTTGTGATAGTGTTGAAAAACCACTTTTTGCGCTTGTGATAGTGTTGAAAAATGACTTTTTGCACTTGTGCTAGTGTTGAAAAACCACTTTTCGCACTTGTGTTAGTGTTGAAAAACCACTTTTCGCACTTGTGTTAGTGTTGAAAAACCACTTTTCGCACTTGTGTTAGTGAAGGAAACCACTTTTTGCACTTGTGATAGTGTTGAAAAACCACTTTTCGCACTTGTGTTGGTGCAGGAAACCACTTTTGCACTTGTATTAGTGTGGAAAAACCACTTTTCGCACTTGTGATAGTGTTGAAAAACCACTTTTCGCACTTGTGTTAGTGTTGAAAAACCACTTTTCGCACTTGTGTTAGTGTTGAAAAACCACTTTTCCCACTTGTGTTGGTGCAGGAAACCACTTTTGCACTTGTATTAGTGTGAAAAAAACACTTTTTGCACTTGTGATAGTGTTGAAAAACCACTTTTTGCACTTGTGATAGTGTTGAAAAACCACTTTTCGCACTTGTGTTGGTGCAGGAAACCACTTTCGCACTTGTGTTAGTGTTGAAAAACCACTTTTCGCACTTGTGTTAGTGAAGGAAACCACTTTTCGCACTTGTGTTAGTGTTGAAAACCCACTTTTCGCACTTGTGTTGGTGTTGAAAAACCACTTTTCGCACTGGTGTTGTTGAAGGAAACCACTTTTCGCACTTGTGTTAGTGTTGAAAACCCACTTTTCGCACTTGTATTAGTGAAGGAAACCACTTTTCGCACTTGTGTTGGTGCAGGAAACCACTTTTGCACTTGTATTAGTGTGGAAAAAACACTTTTTGCACTTGTGATAGTGTTGAAAAACCACTTTTCACACTTGTGATAGTGTTGAAAAACCACTTTTCGCACTTGTGTTAGTGTTGAAAAACCACTTTTGCACTTGTATTAGTGTGGAAAAAACACTTTTTGCACTTGTGATAGTGTTGAAAAACCACTTTTTGCGCTTGTGATAGTGTTGAAAAATGACTTTTTGCACTTGTGTTAGTGTTGAAAAACCACTTTTCGCACTTGTGTTGTGTTGAAAAACCACTTTTCGCACTTGTGTTAGTGAAGGAAACCACTTTTTGCACTTGTGATAGTGTTGAAAAACCACTTTTCGCACTTGTGTTGGTGCAGGAAACCACTTTTGCACTTGTATTAGTGTGGAAAAACCACTTTTCGCACTTGTATTAGTGTTGAAAAACCACTTTTCGCACTTGTGTTAGTGTTGAAAAACCACTTTTCGCACTTGTGTTGGTGTTGAAAAACCACTTTTCGCACTTGTGTTAGTGAAGGAAACCACTTTTTGCACTTGTGATAGTGTTGAAAAACCACTATTCGCACTTGTGTTGGTGCAGGAAACCACTTTTGCACTTGTATTAGTGTGGAAAAACCACTTTTCGCACTTGTGTTAGTGTTGAAAAACCACTTTTCGCACTTGTGTTAGTGTTGAAAAACCACTTTTCGCACTTGTGTTAGTGTTTAAAAACCACTTTTCGCACTTGTGTTAGTGAAGGAAACCACTTTTTGCACTTGTGATAGTGTTGAAAAACCACTTTTCGCACTTGTGTTGGTGCAGGAAACCAATTTTGCGCTTGTATTAGTGTGGAAAAAACACTTTTTGCACTTGTGATAGTGTTGAAAAACCACTTTTCGCACTTGTGTTAGTGTTGAAAAACCACTTTTCGCACTTGTGTTGGTGTTGAAAAACCACTTTTTGCACTTGTGTTAGTGAAGGAAACCACTTTTCGCACTTGTGTTAGTGTTGAAAAACCACTTTTCGCACTGGTGTTGGTGAAGGAAACCACTTTTCGCATTTGTGTTAGTGTTGAAAACCCACTTTTCCTACTTGTGTTAGTGAAGGAAACCACTTTTCGCACTTGTGTTGGTGCAGGAAACCACTTTTGCACATGTATTAGTGTGGAAAAACCACTTTTCGCACTTGTGTTAGTGTTGAAAAACCACTTTTCGCACTTGTGTTGGTACAGGAAACCACTTTTGCACTTGTATTGGTGTGTAAAAACCACTTTTCGCACTTGTGATAGTGTTGAAAAACCTCTTTTCGCACTTGTGTTGGTGCAGGAAACCACTTTTCGCACATGTGTTAGTGACTGAAACCACTTTTCGCACTTGTGTTAGTGAAGGAAACCACTTTTTGCACTTGTGATAGTGTTGAAAAACCACTTTTCGCACTTGTGTTAGTGTTGAAAAACCACTTTTCGCACTTGTGTTGGTGCAGGAAACCACTTTTGCACTTGTATTAGTGTGGAAAAACCACTTTTCGCACTTGTGTTATTGTTGAAAAACCACTTTTCGCACTTGTGTTAGTGTTGAAAAACCACTTTTCGCACTTGTGTTAGTGTTGAAAAACCACTTTTCACACTTGTGTTGGTGCAGGAAACCACTTTTCGCACATGTGTTAGTGAATGAAACCACTTTTCACACTTGTGTTAGTGAAGGAAACCACTTTTGGCACTTGTGATAGTGTTGAGAAACCACTTTTCGCACTTGTGTTAGTGTTGAAAAACCACTTTTCGCACTTGTGTTGGTGCAGGAAACCACTTTTGCACTTGTATTAGTGTGGAAAAAACACTTTTTGCACTTGTGATAGTGTTGAAAAACCACTTTTCGCACTTGTGTTAGTGTTGAAAAACCACGTTTCGCACTTGTGTTAGTGAAGGAAACCACTTTTCGCAGTTGTGTTAGTGTTGAAAACCCACTTTTCGCACTTGTATTAGTGAAGGAAACCACTTTTCGCACTTGTGTTGGTGCAGGAAACCACTTTTGCACTTGTATTAGTGTGGAAAAACCACTTTTCACACTTGTGTTGGTGCAGGAAACCACTTTTGCACTTGTATTAGTGTGGAAAAAACACTTTTTGCACTTGTGATAGTGTTGAAAAACCACTTTTTGCACTTGTGATAGTGTTGAAAAACCACTTTTCGCACTTGTGTTAGTGTTGAGAAACCACTTTTCACACTTTTGTTGGTGCAGGAAACCACTTTTGCACTTGTATTAGTGTGGAAAAATCACTTTTTGCACTTGTGTTAGTGTTGAAAAACCACTTTTCGCACTTGTGTTAGTGTTGAAAAACCACTTTTCGCACTTGTGTTGGTGTTGAAAAACCACTTTTCGCACTTGTGTTAGTGAAGGAAACCACTTTTCGCACTTGTGTTAGTGTTGAAAAACCACTTTTCGCACTGGTGTTGGTGAAGGAAACCACTTTTCGCACTTGTGTTAGTGTTGAAAACCCACTTTTCGCACTTGTGTTAGTGAAGGAAACCATTTTTGCACTTGTATTAGTGTGGAAAAACCACTTTTCGCACTTGTGTTAGTGTTGAAAAACCAATTTTCGCACTTGTGTTGGTGCAGGAAACCACTTTTGCACTTGTATTTGTGTGGAAAAACACTTTTTGCACTTGTGATAGTGTTGAAAAACGACTTTTCGCACTTGTTTTAGTGTTGAAAAACCACTTTTCGCACTCGTGTTGGTGCAGGAAACCACTTTTGCACTTGTATTAGTGTGAAAAAAACACTTTTTGCACTTGTGATAGTGTTGAAAAACCACTTTTTGCACTTGTGATAGTGTTGAAAAACAACTTTTCGCACTTGTGTTAGTGTTGAAAAACCACTTTTCGCACTTGTGTTGGTGCAGGAAACCACTTTCGCACTTGTGTTAGTGTTGAAAAACCACTTTTCGCACTTGTGTTAGTGTTGAAAAACCACTTTTCGCACTTGTGTTAGTGAAGGAAACCACTTTTCGCACTTGTGTTGGTGCAGGAAACCACTTTTGCACTTGTATTAGTGTGGAAAAACCACTTTTCGCACTTGTGCTAGTGTTGAAAAACCACTTTTCGCACTTGTGTTAGTGTTGAAAAACCGCTTTTCGCACTTGTGTTGGTGAAGGAAACCACTTTTCGCACTTGTGTTAGTGTTGAAAAACCACTTTTCGCACTGGTGTTGGTGAAGGAAACCACTTTTCGCACTTGTGTTAGTGTTGAAAACCCACTTTTCGCACTTGTATTAGTGAAGGAAACCACTTTTCGCATTTGTGTTGGTGCAGGAAACCACTTTTGCACTTGTATTAGTGTGGAAAAAACACTTTTTGCACTTGTGATAGTGTTGAAAAACCACTTTTCGCACTTGTGTTAGTGTTGAAAAACCACTTTTCGCACTTGTGTTGGTGCAGGAAACCACTTTTGCACTTGTATTAGTGTGGAAAAAACACTTTTTGCACCTGTGATAGTGTTGAAAAACCACTTTTCACACTTGTGTTAGTGTTGAAAAACCACTTTTCGCACTTGTGTTAGTGTTGAAAAACCACTTTTCACACTTGTGTTGGTGCAGGAAACCACTTTTGCACTTGTGTTAGTGTGGAAAAAACACTTTTTGCACTTGTGTTAGTGTTGAAAAACCACTTTTTGCACTTGTGTTAGTGTTGAAAAACTACTTTTGCACTTGTATTAGTGTGGAATAACACTTTTTGCACTTGTATTAGTGTGGAAAAACCACTTTTCGCACTTGTGTTAGTGTTGAAAAACCACTTTTCGCACTTGTGTTGGTGCAGGAAACCACTTTTGCACTTGTATTAGTGTGGAAAAAACACTTTTTGCACTTGTGATAGTGTTGAAAAACCACTTTTCGCACTGGGGTTGGTGAAGGAAACCACTTTTTGCACTTGTGTTAGTGTTGAAAACCCACTTTTCGCACTGGTGTTGGTGAAGGAAACCACGTTTTGCACTTGTGTTAGTGTTGAAAACCCACTTTTCGCACATGTGTTAGTGTTGAAAAACCACGTTTCGCACTGGTGTTAGTGTTGAAAAACCACTTTTCGCACTTGTATTAGTGTTGAAAAACCACTTTTCGCACTTGTATTAGTGTGGAAAAAACACTTTTTGCACTTGTGATCGTGTTGAAAAACCACTTTTCGCACTTGTGTTAGTGTTGAAAAACCACTTTTCGCACTTGTGTTGGTGCAGGAAACCACTTTTGCACTTGTATTAGTGTGGAAAAAACACTTTTCGCACTTGTGTTAGTGTTGAAAAACCACTTTTCGCACTTGCGTTTGTGTTGAAAAACCACTTTTCGCACTTGTGTTGGTGCAGGAAACCACTTTTGCACTTGTATTAGTGTGGAAAAAATACTTTTTGCACTTGTGATAGTGTTGAAAAACCTCTTTTCGCACTTGTGTTAGTGTTAAAAAACCACTTTTCGCACTTGTGTTGGTGCAGGAAACCACTTTTGCACTTGTATTAGTGTGGAAAAAACACTTTTTGCACTTGTGATCATGTTGAAAAACCACTTTTCGCACTTCTGTTAGTGTTGAAAAACCACTTTTCGCACTTGTGTTGGTGCAGGAAACCACTTTTGCACTTGTATTAGTGTGGAAAAAACACTTTTTGCTCTTGTGATAGTGTTGAAAAAACACTTTTTGCACTTGTGTTAGTGTTGAAAAACCACTTTTCGCACTTGTGTTGGTGCAGGAAACCACTTTTTCACTTGTATTAGTGTGGAAAAACCACTTTTCGCACTTGTGATAGTGTTGAAAAACCACTTTTCGCACTTGTGTTAGTGTTGAAAAACCACTTTTCGCACTTGTGTTGGTGCAGGAAACCACTTTTGCACTTGTATTAGTGTGGAAAAAACACTTTTTGCACTTGTGTTAGTGTTGAAAAACCACTTTTTGCACTTGTGTTAGTGTTGAAAAACCACTTTTCGCACTTGTGTTGGTGCAGGAAACCACTTTTGCACTTGTATTAGTGTGGAAAAACCACTTTTCGCACTTGTGATAGTGTTGAAAAACCACTTTTCGCACTTGTGTTAGTGTTGAAAAACCACTTTTCGCACTTGTGTTGGTGCAGGAAACCACTTTTTCACTTGTATTAGTGTGGAAAAACCACTTTTCGCACTTGTGTTAGTGTTGAAAAACCACTTTTCGCACTTGTGTTAGTGTTGAAAAACCACTTTTCGCACTTGTGTTGGTGCAGGAAACCACTTTTGCACTTGTATTAGTGTGGAAAAAACACTTTTTGCACTTGTGTTAGTGTTGAAAAACCACTTTTCGCACTTGTGTTAGTGTTGAAAAACTACTTTTGCACTTGTATTAGTGTGGAAAACACACTTTTTGCACTTGTATTAGTGTGGAAAAACCACTTTTCGCACTTGTGTTAGTGTTGAAAAACCACTTTTCGCACTTGTGTTGGTGCAGGAAACCACTTTTGCACTTGTATTAGTGTGGAATAAACACTTTTTGCACTTGTGATAGTGTTGAAAAACCACTTTTCGCACTTGTGTTAGTGTTGAAAAACCACTTTTCGCACTGGTGTTGGTGAAGGAAACCACTTTTCGCACTTGTGTTATTGTTGAAAAACCACTTTTCGCTCTGGTGTTGGTGAAGGAAACCACTTTTGCACTTGTATTAGTGTGGAAAAAACACTTTTTGCACTTGTGTTAGTGTTGAAAAACCACTTTTCGCACTTGTGTTGGTGCAGGAAACCACTTTTGCACTTGTGTTGGTGCAGGAAACCACTTTTGCACTTGTATTAGTGTGGAAAAAACACTTTTTGCACTTGTGTTAGTGTTGAAAAACCACTTTTCGCACTTGTGTTAGTGTTGAAAAACCACTTTTTGCATTTGTATTAGTGTGGAAAAAACACTTTTTGCACTTGTGATAGTGTTGAAAAAACACTTTTCGCACTTGTGTTAGTGTTGAAAACCCACTTTTCGCACTTGTGTTAGTGTTGAAAAACCACTTTTCGCACTTGTGTTAGTGTTGAAAAACCACTTTTCGCACTTGTGTTGGTGCAGGAAACCACTTTTGCACTTGTATTAGTGTGGAAAAACCACTTTTTGCACCTGTGATAGTGTTGAAAAACCACTTTTCGCACTTGTGTTAGTGTTGAAAAACCACTTTTCGCACTTGTGTTAATGTTGAAAAACCACTTTTCGCACTTGTGTTGGTGCAGGAAACCACTTTTGCACTTGTATTAGTGTGGAAAAAACACTTTTTGCACTTGTGTTAGTGTTGAAAAACCACTTTTCGCACTTGTGTTGGTGCAGGAAACCACTTTTGCACTTGTATTAGTGTGGAAAAAACACTTTTCGCACTTGTGTTAGTGTTGAAAAACTACTTTTCGCACTTGTGTTTGTGTTGAAAAACCACTTTTCACACTTGTGTTGGTGCAGGAAACCACTTTTGCACTTGTGTTGGTGCAGGAAACCACTTTTGCACTTGTATTAGTGTGGAAAAAACACTTTTTGCACTTGTGATCGTGTTGAAAAACCACTTTTCGCACTTGTGTTGGTGCAGGAAACCACTTTTGCACTTGTATTAGTGTGGAAAAAACACTTTTTGCACTTGTGATCGTGTTGAAAAACCACTTTTCGCACTTGTGTTGGTGCAGGAAACCACTTTTGCACTTGTATTAGTGTGAAAAAAACACTTTTTGCACTTGTGATAGTGTTGAAAAACCACTTTTTGCACTTGTGATAGTGTTGAAAAACCACTTTTCGCACTTGTGTTAGTGTTGAAAAACCACTTTTCGCACTTGTGTTGGTGCAGGAAACCACTTTTGCACTTGTATTAGTGTGGAAAAAACACTTTTTGCACCTGTGATAGTGTTGAAAAACCACTTTTCACACTTGTGTTAGTGTTGAAAAACCACTTTTCGCACTTGTGTTAGTGTTGAAAAACCACTTTTCACACTTGTGTTGGTGCAGGAAACCACTTTTGCACTTGTGTTAGTGTGGAAAAAACACTTTTTGCACTTGTGTTAGTGTTGAAAAACCACTTTTTGCACTTGTGTTAGTGTTGAAAAACTACTTTTGCACTTGTATTAGTGTGGAATAACACTTTTTGCACTTGTATTAGTGTGGAAAAACCACTTTTCGCACTTGTGTTAGTGTTGAAAAACCACTTTTCGCACTTGTGTTGGTGCAGGAAACCACTTTTGCACTTGTATTAGTGTGGAAAAAACACTTTTTGCACTTGTGATAGTGTTGAAAAACCACTTTTCGCACTGGGGTTGGTGAAGGAAACCACTTTTTGCACTTGTGTTAGTGTTGAAAACCCACTTTTCGCACTGGTGTTGGTGAAGGAAACCACGTTTTGCACTTGTGTTAGTGTTGAAAACCCACTTTTCGCACATGTGTTAGTGTTGAAAAACCACGTTTCGCACTGGTGTTAGTGTTGAAAAACCACTTTTCGCACTTGTATTAGTGTTGAAAAACCACTTTTCGCACTTGTATTAGTGTGGAAAAAACACTTTTTGCACTTGTGATCGTGTTGAAAAACCACTTTTCGCACTTGTGTTAGTGTTGAAAAACCACTTTTCGCACTTGTGTTGGTGCAGGAAACCACTTTTGCACTTGTATTAGTGTGGAAAAAACACTTTTCGCACTTGTGTTAGTGTTGAAAAACCACTTTTCGCACTTGTGTTTGTGTTGAAAAACCACTTTTCGCACTTGTGTTGGTGCAGGAAACCACTTTTGCACTTGTATTAGTGTGGAAAAAATACTTTTTGCACTTGTGATAGTGTTGAAAAACCTCTTTTCGCACTTGTGTTAGTGTTAAAAAACCACTTTTCGCACTTGTGTTGGTGCAGGAAACCACTTTTGCACTTGTATTAGTGTGGAAAAAACACTTTTTGCACTTGTGATCATGTTGAAAAACCACTTTTCGCACTTCTGTTAGTGTTGAAAAACCACTTTTCGCACTTGTGTTGGTGCAGGAAACCACTTTTGCACTTGTATTAGTGTGGAAAAAACACTTTTTGCTCTTGTGATAGTGTTGAAAAAACACTTTTTGCACTTGTGTTAGTGTTGAAAAACCACTTTTCGCACTTGTGTTGGTGCAGGAAACCACTTTTTCACTTGTATTAGTGTGGAAAAACCACTTTTCGCACTTGTGATAGTGTTGAAAAACCACTTTTCGCACTTGTGTTAGTGTTGAAAAACCACTTTTCGCACTTGTGTTGGTGCAGGAAACCACTTTTGCACTTGTATTAGTGTGGAAAAAACACTTTTTGCACTTGTATTAGTGTGGAAAAACCACTTTTCGCACTTGTGATAGTGTTGAAAAACCACTTTTCGCACTTGTGTTAGTGTTGAAAAACCACTTTTCGCACTTGTGTTGGTGCAGGAAACCACTTTTTCACTTGTATTAGTGTGGAAAAACCACTTTTCGCACTTGTGTTAGTGTTGAAAAACCACTTTTCGCACTTGTGTTAGTGTTGAAAAACCACTTTTCGCACTTGTGTTGGTGCAGGAAACCACTTTTGCACTTGTATTAGTGTGGAAAAAACACTTTTTGCACTTGTGTTAGTGTTGAAAAACCACTTTTCGCACTTGTGTTAGTGTTGAAAAACTACTTTTGCACTTGTATTAGTGTGGAAAACACACTTTTTGCACTTGTATTAGTGTGGAAAAACCACTTTTCGCACTTGTGTTAGTGTTGAAAAACCACTTTTCGCACTTGTGTTGGTGCAGGAAACCACTTTTGCACTTGTATTAGTGTGGAATAAACACTTTTTGCACTTGTGATAGTGTTGAAAAACCACTTTTCGCACTTGTGTTAGTGTTGAAAAACCACTTTTCGCACTGGTGTTGGTGAAGGAAACCACTTTTCGCACTTGTGTTATTGTTGAAAAACCACTTTTCGCTCTGGTGTTGGTGAAGGAAACCACTTTTGCACTTGTATTAGTGTGGAAAAAACACTTTTTGCACTTGTGTTAGTGTTGAAAAACCACTTTTCGCACTTGTGTTGGTGCAGGAAACCACTTTTGCACTTGTGTTGGTGCAGGAAACCACTTTTGCACTTGTATTAGTGTGGAAAAAACACTTTTTGCACTTGTGTTAGTGTTGAAAAACCACTTTTCGCACTTGTGTTAGTGTTGAAAAACCACTTTTTGCATTTGTATTAGTGTGGAAAAAACACTTTTTGCACTTGTGATAGTGTTGAAAAAACACTTTTCGCACTTGTGTTAGTGTTGAAAACCCACTTTTCGCACTTGTGTTAGTGTTGAAAAACCACTTTTCGCACTTGTGTTAGTGTTGAAAAACCACTTTTCGCACTTGTGTTGGTGCAGGAAACCACTTTTGCACTTGTATTAGTGTGGAAAAAACACTTTTTGCACCTGTGATAGTGTTGAAAAACCACTTTTCGCACTTGTGTTAGTGTTGAAAAACCACTTTTCGCACTTGTGTTAATGTTGAAAAACCACTTTTCGCACTTGTGTTGGTGCAGGAAACCACTTTTGCACTTGTATTAGTGTGGAAAAAACACTTTTTGCACTTGTGTTAGTGTTGAAAAACCACTTTTCGCACTTGTGTTGGTGCAGGAAACCACTTTTGCACTTGTATTAGTGTGGAAAAAACACTTTTCGCACTTGTGTTAGTGTTGAAAAACTACTTTTCGCACTTGTGTTTGTGTTGAAAAACCACTTTTCACACTTGTGTTGGTGCAGGAAACCACTTTTGCACTTGTGTTGGTGCAGGAAACCACTTTTGCACTTGTATTAGTGTGGAAAAAACACTTTTTGCACTTGTGATCGTGTTGAAAAACCACTTTTCGCACTTGTGTTGGTGCAGGAAACCACTTTTGCACTTGTATTAGTGTGGAAAAAACACTTTTTGCACTTGTGATCGTGTTGAAAAACCACTTTTCGCACTTGTGTTGGTGCAGGAAACCACTTTTGCACTTGTATTAGTGTGAAAAAAACACTTTTTGCACTTGTGATAGTGTTGAAAAACCACTTTTTGCACTTGTGATAGTGTTGAAAAACCACTTTTCGCACTTGTGTTAGTGTTGAAAAACCACTTTTCCCACTTGTGTTGGTGCAGGAAACCACTTTTGCACTTGTATTAGTGTGGAAAAAACACTTTTTGCACTTGTGATAGTGTTGAAAAACCACTTTTTGCACTTGTGATAGTGTTGAAAAACCACTTTTTGCACTTGTGATAGTGTTGAAAAACCACTTTTCGCACTTGTGTTAGTGTTGAGAAACCACTTTTCGCACTTTTGTTGGTGCAGGAAACCACTTTTGCACTTGTATTAGTGTGGAAAAATCACTTTTCGCACTTGTGTTAGTGTTGAAAAACCACTTTTCGCACTTGTGTTAGTGTTGAAAAACCACTTTTCGCACTTGTGTTGGTGTTGAAAAACCACTTTTCGCACTTGTGTTAGTGAAGGAAACCACTTTTCGCACTTGTGTTAGTGTTGAAAAACCACTTTTCGCACTGGTGTTGGTGAAGGAAACCACTTTTCGCACTTGTGTTAGTGTTGAAAACCCACTTTTCGCACTTGTGTTAGTGAAGGAAACCACTTTTGCACTTGTATTAGTGTGGCACAACCACTTTTCGCACTTGTTTTAGTGTTGAAAAACCACTTTTCGCACTTGTGTTAGTGAAGGAAACCACTTTTCGCACTTGTGTTAGTGTTGAAAAACCACTTTTCGCACTGGTGTTGGTGAAGGAAACCGCTTTTCGCACTTGTGTTAGTGTTGAAAACCCACTTTTCGCACTTGTGTTAGTGAAGGAAACCACTTTTCGCACTTGTGTTGGTGCAGGAAACCACTTCTGCACTTGTATTAGTGTGGAAAAACCACTTTTCGCACTTGTGTTGGTGTTGAAAAACCACTTTTCGCACTTGTGTTGGTGCAGGAAACCACTTCTGCACTTGTATTAGTGTGGAAAAAACCACTTTTCGCACTTGTGATAGTGTTGAAAAACCACTTTTCGCACTTGTGTTAGTGTTGAAAAACCACTTTTCGCACTTGTGTTAGTGTTGAAAAACCACTTTTCCCACTTGTGTTGGTGCAGGAAACCACTTTTGCACTTGTATTAGTGTGAAAAAACACTTTTTGCACTTGTGATAGTGTTGAAAAACCACTTTTTGCACTTGTGATAGTGTTGAAAAACCACTTTTCGCACTTGTGTTAGTGTTGAAAAACCACTTTTCGCACTTGTGTTGGTGCAGGAAACCACTTTCGCACTTGTGTTAGTGTTGAAAAACCACTTTTCGCACTTGTGTTAGTGAAGGAAACCACTTTTCGCACTTGTGTTAGTGTTGAAAACCCACTTTTCGCACTTGTGTTAGTGTTGAAAAACCACTTTTCGCACTGGTGTTGGTGAAGGAAACCACTTTTCGCACTTGTGTTAGTGTTGAAAACCCACTTTTCGCACTTGTATTAGTGAAGGAAACCACTTTTCGCACTTGTGTTGGTGCAGGAAACCACTTTTGCACTTGTATTAGTGTGGAAAAAACACTTTTTGCACTTGTGATAGTGTTGAAAAACCACTTTTCGCACTTGTGATAGTGTTGAATAACCACTTTTCACACTTGTGTTAGTGTTGAAAAACCACTTTTGCACTTGTATTAGTGTGGAAAAAACACTTTTTGCACTTGTGATCGTGTTGAAAAACCACTTTTCGCACTTGTGTTGGTGCAGGAAACCACTTTTGCACTTGTATTAGTGTGGAAAAAACACTTTTTGCACTTGTGATCGTGTTGAAAAACCACTTTTCGCACTTGTGTTGGTGCAGGAAACCACTTTTGCACTTGTATTAGTGTGAAAAAAAACACTTTTTGCACTTGTGATAGTGTTGAAAAACCACTTTTTGCACTTGTGATAGTGTTGAAAAACCACTTTTCGCACTTGTGTTAGTGTTGAAAAACCACTTTTCGCACTTGTGTTGGTGCAGGAAACCACTTTTGCACTTGTATTAGTGTGGAAAAAACACTTTTTGCACCTGTGATAGTGTTGAAAAACCACTTTTCACACTTGTGTTAGTGTTGAAAAACCACTTTTCGCACTTGTGTTAGTGTTGAAAAACCACTTTTCACACTTGTGTTGGTGCAGGAAACCACTTTTGCACTTGTGTTAGTGTGGAAAAAACACTTTTTGCACTTGTGTTAGTGTTGAAAAACCACTTTTTGCACTTGTGTTAGTGTTGAAAAACTACTTTTGCACTTGTATTAGTGTGGAATAACACTTTTTGCACTTGTATTAGTGTGGAAAAACCACTTTTCGCACTTGTGTTAGTGTTGAAAAACCACTTTTCGCACTTGTGTTGGTGCAGGAAACCACTTTTGCACTTGTATTAGTGTGGAAAAAACACTTTTTGCACTTGTGATAGTGTTGAAAAACCACTTTTCGCACTGGGGTTGGTGAAGGAAACCACTTTTTGCACTTGTGTTAGTGTTGAAAACCCACTTTTCGCACTGGTGTTGGTGAAGGAAACCACGTTTTGCACTTGTGTTAGTGTTGAAAACCCACTTTTCGCACATGTGTTAGTGTTGAAAAACCACGTTTCGCACTGGTGTTAGTGTTGAAAAACCACTTTTCGCACTTGTATTAGTGTTGAAAAACCACTTTTCGCACTTGTATTAGTGTGGAAAAAACACTTTTTGCACTTGTGATCGTGTTGAAAAACCACTTTTCGCACTTGTGTTAGTGTTGAAAAACCACTTTTCGCACTTGTGTTGGTGCAGGAAACCACTTTTGCACTTGTATTAGTGTGGAAAAAACACTTTTCGCACTTGTGTTAGTGTTGAAAAACCACTTTTCGCACTTGTGTTTGTGTTGAAAAACCACTTTTCGCACTTGTGTTGGTGCAGGAAACCACTTTTGCACTTGTATTAGTGTGGAAAAAATACTTTTTGCACTTGTGATAGTGTTGAAAAACCTCTTTTCGCACTTGTGTTAGTGTTAAAAAACCACTTTTCGCACTTGTGTTGGTGCAGGAAACCACTTTTGCACTTGTATTAGTGTGGAAAAAACACTTTTTGCACTTGTGATCATGTTGAAAAACCACTTTTCGCACTTCTGTTAGTGTTGAAAAACCACTTTTCGCACTTGTGTTGGTGCAGGAAACCACTTTTGCACTTGTATTAGTGTGGAAAAAACACTTTTTGCTCTTGTGATAGTGTTGAAAAAACACTTTTTGCACTTGTGTTAGTGTTGAAAAACCACTTTTCGCACTTGTGTTGGTGCAGGAAACCACTTTTTCACTTGTATTAGTGTGGAAAAACCACTTTTCGCACTTGTGATAGTGTTGAAAAACCACTTTTCGCACTTGTGTTAGTGTTGAAAAACCACTTTTCGCACTTGTGTTGGTGCAGGAAACCACTTTTGCACTTGTATTAGTGTGGAAAAAACACTTTTTGCACTTGTATTAGTGTGGAAAAACCACTTTTCGCACTTGTGATAGTGTTGAAAAACCACTTTTCGCACTTGTGTTAGTGTTGAAAAACCACTTTTCGCACTTGTGTTGGTGCAGGAAACCACTTTTTCACTTGTATTAGTGTGGAAAAACCACTTTTCGCACTTGTGTTAGTGTTGAAAAACCACTTTTCGCACTTGTGTTAGTGTTGAAAAACCACTTTTCGCACTTGTGTTGGTGCAGGAAACCACTTTTGCACTTGTATTAGTGTGGAAAAAACACTTTTTGCACTTGTGTTAGTGTTGAAAAACCACTTTTCGCACTTGTGTTAGTGTTGAAAAACTACTTTTGCACTTGTATTAGTGTGGAAAACACACTTTTTGCACTTGTATTAGTGTGGAAAAACCACTTTTCGCACTTGTGTTAGTGTTGAAAAACCACTTTTCGCACTTGTGTTGGTGCAGGAAACCACTTTTGCACTTGTATTAGTGTGGAATAAACACTTTTTGCACTTGTGATAGTGTTGAAAAACCACTTTTCGCACTTGTGTTAGTGTTGAAAAACCACTTTTCGCACTGGTGTTGGTGAAGGAAACCACTTTTCGCACTTGTGTTATTGTTGAAAAACCACTTTTCGCTCTGGTGTTGGTGAAGGAAACCACTTTTGCACTTGTATTAGTGTGGAAAAAACACTTTTTGCACTTGTGTTAGTGTTGAAAAACCACTTTTCGCACTTGTGTTGGTGCAGGAAACCACTTTTGCACTTGTGTTGGTGCAGGAAACCACTTTTGCACTTGTATTAGTGTGGAAAAAACACTTTTTGCACTTGTGTTAGTGTTGAAAAACCACTTTTCGCACTTGTGTTAGTGTTGAAAAACCACTTTTTGCATTTGTATTAGTGTGGAAAAAACACTTTTTGCACTTGTGATAGTGTTGAAAAAACACTTTTCGCACTTGTGTTAGTGTTGAAAACCCACTTTTCGCACTTGTGTTAGTGTTGAAAAACCACTTTTCGCACTTGTGTTAGTGTTGAAAAACCACTTTTCGCACTTGTGTTGGTGCAGGAAACCACTTTTGCACTTGTATTAGTGTGGAAAAAACACTTTTTGCACCTGTGATAGTGTTGAAAAACCACTTTTCGCACTTGTGTTAGTGTTGAAAAACCACTTTTCGCACTTGTGTTAATGTTGAAAAACCACTTTTCGCACTTGTGTTGGTGCAGGAAACCACTTTTGCACTTGTATTAGTGTGGAAAAAACACTTTTTGCACTTGTGTTAGTGTTGAAAAACCACTTTTCGCACTTGTGTTGGTGCAGGAAACCACTTTTGCACTTGTATTAGTGTGGAAAAAACACTTTTCGCACTTGTGTTAGTGTTGAAAAACTACTTTTCGCACTTGTGTTTGTGTTGAAAAACCACTTTTCACACTTGTGTTGGTGCAGGAAACCACTTTTGCACTTGTGTTGGTGCAGGAAACCACTTTTGCACTTGTATTAGTGTGGAAAAAACACTTTTTGCACTTGTGATCGTGTTGAAAAACCACTTTTCGCACTTGTGTTGGTGCAGGAAACCACTTTTGCACTTGTATTAGTGTGGAAAAAACACTTTTTGCACTTGTGATCGTGTTGAAAAACCACTTTTCGCACTTGTGTTGGTGCAGGAAACCACTTTTGCACTTGTATTAGTGTGAAAAAAACACTTTTTGCACTTGTGATAGTGTTGAAAAACCACTTTTTGCACTTGTGATAGTGTTGAAAAACCACTTTTCGCACTTGTGTTAGTGTTGAAAAACCACTTTTCCCACTTGTGTTGGTGCAGGAAACCACTTTTGCACTTGTATTAGTGTGGAAAAAACACTTTTTGCACTTGTGATAGTGTTGAAAAACCACTTTTTGCACTTGTGATAGTGTTGAAAAACCACTTTTTGCACTTGTGATAGTGTTGAAAAACCACTTTTCGCACTTGTGTTAGTGTTGAGAAACCACTTTTCGCACTTTTGTTGGTGCAGGAAACCACTTTTGCACTTGTATTAGTGTGGAAAAATCACTTTTCGCACTTGTGTTAGTGTTGAAAAACCACTTTTCGCACTTGTGTTAGTGTTGAAAAACCACTTTTCGCACTTGTGTTGGTGTTGAAAAACCACTTTTCGCACTTGTGTTAGTGAAGGAAACCACTTTTCGCACTTGTGTTAGTGTTGAAAAACCACTTTTCGCACTGGTGTTGGTGAAGGAAACCACTTTTCGCACTTGTGTTAGTGTTGAAAACCCACTTTTCGCACTTGTGTTAGTGAAGGAAACCACTTTTGCACTTGTATTAGTGTGGCACAACCACTTTTCGCACTTGTTTTAGTGTTGAAAAACCACTTTTCGCACTTGTGTTAGTGAAGGAAACCACTTTTCGCACTTGTGTTAGTGTTGAAAAACCACTTTTCGCACTGGTGTTGGTGAAGGAAACCGCTTTTCGCACTTGTGTTAGTGTTGAAAACCCACTTTTCGCACTTGTGTTAGTGAAGGAAACCACTTTTCGCACTTGTGTTGGTGCAGGAAACCACTTCTGCACTTGTATTAGTGTGGAAAAACCACTTTTCGCACTTGTGTTGGTGTTGAAAAACCACTTTTCGCACTTGTGTTGGTGCAGGAAACCACTTCTGCACTTGTATTAGTGTGGAAAAAACCACTTTTCGCACTTGTGATAGTGTTGAAAAACCACTTTTCGCACTTGTGTTAGTGTTGAAAAACCACTTTTCGCACTTGTGTTAGTGTTGAAAAACCACTTTTCCCACTTGTGTTGGTGCAGGAAACCACTTTTGCACTTGTATTAGTGTGAAAAAACACTTTTTGCACTTGTGATAGTGTTGAAAAACCACTTTTTGCACTTGTGATAGTGTTGAAAAACCACTTTTCGCACTTGTGTTAGTGTTGAAAAACCACTTTTCGCACTTGTGTTGGTGCAGGAAACCACTTTCGCACTTGTGTTAGTGTTGAAAAACCACTTTTCGCACTTGTGTTAGTGAAGGAAACCACTTTTCGCACTTGTGTTAGTGTTGAAAACCCACTTTTCGCACTTGTGTTAGTGTTGAAAAACCACTTTTCGCACTGGTGTTGGTGAAGGAAACCACTTTTCGCACTTGTGTTAGTGTTGAAAACCCACTTTTCGCACTTGTATTAGTGAAGGAAACCACTTTTCGCACTTGTGTTGGTGCAGGAAACCACTTTTGCACTTGTATTAGTGTGGAAAAAACACTTTTTGCACTTGTGATAGTGTTGAAAAACCACTTTTCGCACTTGTGATAGTGTTGAATAACCACTTTTCACACTTGTGTTAGTGTTGAAAAACCACTTTTGCACTTGTATTAGTGTGGAAAAAACACTTTTTGCACTTGTGATAGTGTTGAAAAACCACTTTTTGCGCTTGTGATAGTGTTGAAAAATGACTTTTTGCACTTGTGTTAATGTTGAAAAACCACTTTTCGCACTTGTGTTAGTGTTGAAAAACCACTTTTCGCACTTGTGTTAGTGTTGAAAAACCACTTTTCGCACTTGTGTTAGTGAAGGAAACCACTTTTTGCACTTGTGATAGTGTTGAAAAACCACTTTTCGCACTTGTGTTGGTGCAGGAAACCACTTTTGCACTTGTATTAGTGTGGAAAAACCACTTTTCGCACTTGTGTTAGTGTTGAAAAACCACTTTTCGCACTTGTGTTAGTGTTGAAAAACCACTTTTCGCACTTGTGTTGGTGTTGAAAAACCACTTTTCGCACTTGTGTTAGTGAAGGAAACCACTTTTTGCACTTGTGATAGTGTTGAAAAACCACTTTTCGCACTTGTGTTGGTGCAGGAAACCACTTTTGCACTTGTATTAGTGTGGAAAAACCACTTTTCGCACTTGTGTTAGTGTTGAAAAACCACTTTTCGCACTTGTGTTAGTGTTGAAAAACCACTTTTCGCACTTGTGTTAGTGTTTAAAAACCACTTTTCGCACTTGTGTTAGTGAAGGAAACCACTTTTTGCACTTGTGATAGTGTTGAAAAACCACTTTTCGCACTTGTGTTGGTGCAGGAAACCACTTTTGCACTTGTATTAGTGTGGAAAAAACACTTTTTGCTCTTGTGATAGTGTTGAAAAAACACTTTTTGCACTTGTGTTAGTGTTGAAAAACTACTTTTCGCTCTTGTGTTGGTGCAGGAAACCACTTTTTCACTTGTATTAGTGTGGAAAAACCACTTTTCGCACTTGTGATAGTGTTGAAAAACCACTTTTCGCACTTGTGTTAGTGTTGAAAAACCACTTTTTGCACTTGTGTTGGTGCAGGAAACCACTTTTGCACTTGTATTAGTGTGGAAAAAACACTTTTTGCACTTGTGTTAGTGTTGAAAAACCACTTTTTGCACTTGTGTTAGTGTTGAAAAACCACTTTTCGCACTTGTGTTGGTGCAGGAAACCACTTTTGCACTTGTATTAGTGTGGAAAAACCACTTTTCGCACTTGTGATAGTGTTGAAAAACCACTTTTCGCACTTGTGTTAGTGTTGAAAAACCACTTTTCGCACTTGTGTTGGTGCAGGAAACCACTTTTTCACTTGTATTAGTGTGGAAAAACCACTTTTCGCACTTGTGTTAGTGTTGAAAAACCACTTTTCGCACTTGTGTTAGTGTTGAAAAACCACTTTTCGCACTTGTGTTTGTGCAGGAAACCACTTTTGCACTTGTATTAGTGTGGAAAAAACACTTTTTGCACTTGTGTTAGTGTTGAAAAACCACTTTTCGCACTTGTGTTAGTGTTGAAAAACTACTTTTGCACTTGTATTAGTGTGGAAAACACACTTTTTGCACTTGTATTAGTGTGGAAAAACCACTTTTCGCACTTGTGTTAGTGTTGAAAAACCACTTTTCGCACTTGTGTTGGTGCAGGAAACCACTTTTGCACTTGTATTAGTGTGGAATAAACACTTTTTGCACTTGTGATAGTGTTGAAAAACCACTTTTCGCACTTGTGTTAGTGTTGAAAAACCACTTTTCGCACTGGTGTTGGTGAAGGAAACCACTTTTCGCACTTGTGTTATTGTTGAAAAACCACTTTTCGCTCTGGTGTTGGTGAAGGAAACCACTTTTCGCACTTGTGTTAGTGTTGAAAAACCACTTTTCGCACCTGTGTTAGTGTTGAAAAACCACTTTTTGCATTTGTATTAGTGTGGAAAAAACACTTTTTGCACTTGTGATAGTGTTGAAAAAACACTTTTCGCACTTGTGTTAGTGTTGAAAACCCACTTTTCGCACTTGTGTTAGTGTTGAAAAACCACTTTTCGCACTTGTGTTAGTGTTGAAAAACCACTTTTCGCACTTGTGTTGGTGCAGGAAACCACTTTTGCACTTGTATTAGTGTGGAAAAAACACTTTTTGCACCTGTGATAGTGTTGAAAAACCACTTTTCGCACTTGTGTTAGTGTTGAAAAACCACTTTTCGCACTTGTGTTAATGTTGAAAAACCACTTTTCGCACTTGTGTTGGTGCAGGAAACCACTTTTGCACTTGTATTAGTGTGGAAAAAACACTTTTTGCACTTGTGTTAGTGTTGAAAAACCACTTTTCACACTTGTGTTGGTGCAGGAAACCACTTTTGCACTTGTATTAGTGTGGAAAAAACACTTTTCGCACTTGTGTTAGTGTTGAAAAACTACTTTTCGCACTTGTGTTTGTGTTGAAAAACCACTTTTCACACTTGTGTTGGTGCAGGAAACCACTTTTGCACTTGTGTTGGTGCAGGAAACCACTTTTGCACTTGTATTAGTGTGGAAAAAACACTTTTTGCACTTGTGATCGTGTTGAAAAACCACTTTTCGCACTTGTGTTGGTGCAGGAAACCACTTTTGCACTTGTATTAGTGTGGAAAAAACACTTTTTGCACTTGTGATCGTGTTGAAAAACCACTTTTCGCACTTGTGTTGGTGCAGGAAACCACTTTTGCACTTGTATTAGTGTGAAAAAAACACTTTTTGCACTTGTGATAGTGTTGAAAAACCACTTTTTGCACTTGTGATAGTGTTGAAAAACCACTTTTCGCACTTGTGTTAGTGTTGAAAAACCACTTTTCCCACTTGTGTTGGTGCAGGAAACCACTTTTGCACTTGTATTAGTGTGGAAAAAACACTTTTTGCACTTGTGATAGTGTTGAAAAACCACTTTTTGCACTTGTGATAGTGTTGAAAAACCACTTTTTGCACTTGTGATAGTGTTGAAAAACCACTTTTCGCACTTGTGTTAGTGTTGAGAAACCACTTTTCGCACTTTTGTTGGTGCAGGAAACCACTTTTGCACTTGTATTAGTGTGGAAAAATCACTTTTCGCACTTGAGTTAGTGTTGAAAAACCACTTTTCGCACTTGTGTTAGTGTTGAAAAACCACTTTTCGCACTTGTGTTGGTGTTGAAAAACCACTTTTCGCACTTGTGTTAGTGAAGGAAACCACTTTTCGCACTTGTGTTAGTGTTTAAAAACCACTTTTCGCACTGGTGTTGGTGAAGGAAACCACTTTTCGCACTTGTGTTAGTGTTGAAAACCCACTTTTCGCACTTGTGTTAGTGAAGGAAACCACTTTTGCACTTGTATTAGTGTGGAAAAACCACTTTTCGCACTTGTTTTAGTGTTGAAAAACCACTTTTCGCACTTGTGTTAGTGAAGGAAACCACTTTTCGCACTTGTGTTAGTGTTGAAAAACCACTTTTCGCACTGGTGTTGGTGAAGGAAACCGCTTTTCGCACTTGTGTTAGTGTTGAAAACCCACTTTTCGCACTTGTGTTAGTGAAGGAAACCACTTTTTGCACTTGTGTTGGTGCAGGAAACCACTTCTGCACTTTGTATTAGTGTGGAAAAACCACTTTTCGCACTTGTGTTGGTGTTGAAAAACCACTTTTCGCACTTGTGTTGGTGCAGGAAACCACTTCTGCACTTGTATTAGTGTGGAAAAACCACTTTTCGCACTTGTGATAGTGTTGAAAAACCACTTTTCGCACTTGTGTTAGTGTTGAAAAACCACTTTTCGCACTTGTGTTAGTGTTGAAAAACCACTTTTCCCACTTGTGTTGGTGCAGGAAACCACTTTTGCACTTGTATTAGTGTGAAAAAAACACTTTTTGCACTTGTGATAGTGTTGAAAAACCACTTTTTGCACTTGTGATAGTGTTGAAAAACCACTTTTCGCACTTGTGTTAGTGTTGAAAAACCACTTTTTGCACTTGTGTTGGTGCAGGAAACCACTTTCGCACTTGTGTTAGTGTTGAAAAACCACTTTTCGCACTTGTGTTAGTGAAGGAAACCACTTTTCGCACTTGTGTTAGTGTTGAAAACCCACTTTTCGCACTTGTGTTAGTGTTGAAAAACCTCTTTTCGCACTGGTGTTGGTGAAGGAAACCACTTTTCGCACTTGTGTTAGTGTTGAAAACCCACTTTTCGCACTTGTATTAGTGAAGGAAACCACTTTTCGCACTTGTGTTGGTGCAGGAAACCACTTTTGCACTTGTATTAGTGTGAAAAAAACACTTTTTGCACTTGTGATAGTGTTGAAAAACCACTTTTTGCACTTGTGATAGTGTTGAAAAACCACTTTTCGCACTTGTGTTAGTGTTGAAAAACCACTTTTCCCACTTGTGTTGGTGCAGGAAACCACTTTTGCACTTGTATTAGTGTGGAAAAAACACTTTTTGCACTTGTGATAGTGTTGAAAAACCACTTTTTGCACTTGTGATAGTGTTGAAAAACCACTTTTTGCACTTGTGATAGTGTTGAAAAACCACTTTTCGCACTTGTGTTAGTGTTGAGAAACCACTTTTCGCACTTTTGTTGGTGCAGGAAACCACTTTTGCACTTGTATTAGTGTGGAAAAATCACTTTTCGCACTTGTGTTAGTGTTGAAAAACCACTTTTCGCACTTGTGTTAGTGTTGAAAAACCACTTTTCGCACTTGTGTTGGTGTTGAAAAACCACTTTTCGCACTTGTGTTAGTGAAGGAAACCACTTTTCGCACTTGTGTTAGTGTTTAAAAACCACTTTTCGCACTGGTGTTGGTGAAGGAAACCACTTTTCGCACTTGTGTTAGTGTTGAAAACCCACTTTTCGCACTTGTGTTAGTGAAGGAAACCACTTTTGCACTTGTATTAGTGTGGAAAAACCACTTTTCGCACTTGTTTTAGTGTTGAAAAACCACTTTTCGCACTTGTGTTAGTGAAGGAAACCACTTTTCGCACTTGTGTTAGTGTTGAAAAACCACTTTTCGCACTGGTGTTGGTGCAGGAAACCACTTTTGCACTTGTATTAGTGTGGAAAAAACACTTTTTGCACTTGTGTTAGTGTTGAAAAACCACTTTTCGCACTTGTGTTGGTGCAGGAAACCACTTTTGCACTTGTATTAGTGTGGAAAAAACACTTTTCGCACTTGTGTTAGTGTTGAAAAACTACTTTTCGCACTTGTGTTTGTGTTGAAAAACCACTTTTCACACTTGTGTTGGTGCAGGAAACCACTTTTGCACTTGTGTTGGTGCAGGAAACCACTTTTGCACTTGTATTAGTGTGGAAAAAACACTTTTTGCACTTGTGATCGTGTTGAAAAACCACTTTTCGCACTTGTGTTGGTGCAGGAAACCACTTTTGCACTTGTATTAGTGTGGAAAAAACACTTTTTGCACTTGTGATCGTGTTGAAAAACCACTTTTCGCACTTGTGTTGGTGCAGGAAACCACTTTTGCACTTGTATTAGTGTGAAAAAAACACTTTTTGCACTTGTGATAGTGTTGAAAAACCACTTTTTGCACTTGTGATAGTGTTGAAAAACCACTTTTCGCACTTGTGTTAGTGTTGAAAAACCACTTTTCCCACTTGTGTTGGTGCAGGAAACCACTTTTGCACTTGTATTAGTGTGGAAAAAACACTTTTTGCACTTGTGATAGTGTTGAAAAACCACTTTTTGCACTTGTGATAGTGTTGAAAAACCACTTTTTGCACTTGTGATAGTGTTGAAAAACCACTTTTCGCACTTGTGTTAGTGTTGAGAAACCACTTTTCGCACTTTTGTTGGTGCAGGAAACCACTTTTGCACTTGTATTAGTGTGGAAAAATCACTTTTCGCACTTGTGTTAGTGTTGAAAAACCACTTTTCGCACTTGTGTTAGTGTTGAAAAACCACTTTTCGCACTTGTGTTGGTGTTGAAAAACCACTTTTCGCACTTGTGTTAGTGAAGGAAACCACTTTTCGCACTTGTGTTAGTGTTTAAAAACCACTTTTCGCACTGGTGTTGGTGAAGGAAACCACTTTTCGCACTTGTGTTAGTGTTGAAAACCCACTTTTCGCACTTGTGTTAGTGAAGGAAACCACTTTTGCACTTGTATTAGTGTGGAAAAACCACTTTTCGCACTTGTTTTAGTGTTGAAAAACCACTTTTCGCACTTGTGTTAGTGAAGGAAACCACTTTTCGCACTTGTGTTAGTGTTGAAAAACCACTTTTCGCACTGGTGTTGGTGAAGGAAACCGCTTTTCGCACTTGTGTTAGTGTTGAAAACCCACTTTTCGCACTTGTGTTAGTGAAGGAAACCACTTTTCGCACTTGTGTTGGTGCAGGAAACCACTTCTGCACTTGTATTAGTGTGGAAAAACCACTTTTCGCACTTGTGTTGGTGTTGAAAAACCACTTTTCGCACTTGTGTTGGTGCAGGAAACCACTTCTGCACTTGTATTAGTGTGGAAAAACCACTTTTCGCACTTGTGATAGTGTTGAAAAACCACTTTTCGCACTTGTGTTAGTGTTGAAAAACCACTTTTCGCACTTGTGTTAGTGTTGAAAAACCACTTTTCCCACTTGTGTTGGTGCAGGAAACCACTTTTGCACTTGTATTAGTGTGAAAAAAACACTTTTTGCACTTGTGATAGTGTTGAAAAACCACTTTTTGCACTTGTGATAGTGTTGAAAAACCACTTTTCGCACTTGTGTTAGTGTTGAAAAACCACTTTTCGCACTTGTGTTGGTGCAGGAAACCACTTTCGCACTTGTGTTAGTGTTGAAAAACCACTTTTCGCACTTGTGTTAGTGAAGGAAACCACTTTTCGCACTTGTGTTAGTGTTGAAAACCCACTTTTCGCACTTGTGTTAGTGTTGAAAAACCTCTTTTCGCACTGGTGTTGGTGAAGGAAACCACTTTTCGCACTTGTGTTATTGTTGAAAAACCACTTTTCGCTCTGGTGTTGGTGAAGGAAACCACTTTTCGCACTTGTGTTAGTGTTGAAAAACCACTTTTCGCACTTGTGTTAGTGTTGAAAAACCACTTTTTGCATTTGTATTAGTGTGGAAAAAACACTTTTTGCACTTGTGATAGTGTTGAAAAAACACTTTTCGCACTTGTGTTAGTGTTGAAAACCCACTTTTCGCACTTGTGTTAGTGTTGAAAAACCACTTTTCGCACTTGTGTTAGTGTTGAAAAACCACTTTTCGCACTTGTGTTGGTGCAGGAAACCACTTTTGCACTTGTATTAGTGTGGAAAAAACACTTTTTGCACCTGTGATAGTGTTGAAAAACCACTTTTCGCACTTGTGTTAGTGTTGAAAAACCACTTTTCGCACTTGTGTTAATGTTGAAAAACCACTTTTCGCACTTGTGTTGGTGCAGGAAACCACTTTTGCACTTGTATTAGTGTGGAAAAAACACTTTTTGCACTTGTGTTAGTGTTGAAAAACCACTTTTCGCACTTGTGTTGGTGCAGGAAACCACTTTTGCACTTGTATTAGTGTGGAAAAAACACTTTTCGCACTTGTGTTAGTGTTGAAAAACTACTTTTCGCACTTGTGTTTGTGTTGAAAAACCACTTTTCACACTTGTGTTGGTGCAGGAAACCACTTTTGCACTTGTGTTGGTGCAGGAAACCACTTTTGCACTTGTATTAGTGTGGAAAAAACACTTTTTGCACTTGTGATAGTGTTGAAAAACCACTTTTCGCACTTGTGTTGGTGCAGGAAACCACTTTTGCACTTGTATTAGTGTGGAAAAAACACTTTTTGCACTTGTGATCGTGTTGAAAAACCACTTTTCGCACTTGTGTTGGTGCAGGAAACCACTTTTGCACTTGTATTAGTGTGAAAAAAACACTTTTTGCACTTGTGATAGTGTTGAAAAACCACTTTTTGCACTTGTGATAGTGTTGAAAAACCACTTTTCGCACTTGTGTTAGTGTTGAAAAACCACTTTTCCCACTTGTGTTGGTGCAGGAAACCACTTTTGCACTTGTATTAGTGTGGAAAAAACACTTTTTGCACTTGTGATAGTGTTGAAAAACCACTTTTTGCACTTGTGATAGTGTTGAAAAACCACTTTTTGCACTTGTGATAGTGTTGAAAAACCACTTTTCGCACTTGTGTTAGTGTTGAGAAACCACTTTTCGCACTTTTGTTGGTGCAGGAAACCACTTTTGCACTTGTATTAGTGTGGAAAAATCACTTTTTGCACTTGTGTTAGTGTTGAAAAACCACTTTTCGCACTTGTGTTAGTGTTGAAAAACCACTTTTCGCACTTGTGTTGGTGTTGAAAAACCACTTTTCGCACTTGTGTTAGTGAAGGAAACCACTTTTCGCACTTGTGTTAGTGTTTAAAAACCACTTTTCGCACTGGTGTTGGTGAAGGAAACCACTTTTCGCACTTGTGTTAGTGTTGAAAACCCACTTTTCGCACTTGTGTTAGTGAAGGAAACCACTTTTGCACTTGTATTAGTGTGGAAAAACCACTTTTCGCACTTGTTTTAGTGTTGAAAAACCACTTTTCGCACTTGTGTTAGTGAAGGAAACCACTTTTCGCACTTGTGTTAGTGTTGAAAAACCACTTTTCGCACTGGTGTTGGTGAAGGAAACCGCTTTTCGCACTTGTGTTAGTGTTGAAAACCCACTTTTCGCACTTGTGTTAGTGAAGGAAACCACTTTTCGCACTTGTGTTGGTGCAGGAAACCACTTCTGCACTTGTATTAGTGTGGAAAAACCACTTTTCGGACTTGTGTTGGTGTTGAAAAACCACTTTTCGCACTTGTGTTGGTGCAGGAAACCACTTCTGCACTTGTATTAGTGTGGAAAAACCACTTTTCGCACTTGTGATAGTGTTGAAAAACCACTTTTCGCACTTGTGTTAGTGTTGAA